>NC_057757.1:1812114-2015266 GCF_004010195.1 Chiloscyllium plagiosum
TGGTGGAGGCTGGTACAATTGCAACATTTAAGAGGCATTTGGATGGGTATATGAATAGGAAGGGTTTGGAGGGATAGGGGCCGGGTGCTGGCAGGTGGGACTAGATTGGGTTGGGATATCTGGTCGGCATGGACGGGTTGGACCGAAGGGTCTGTTTCCATGCTGTACATCTCTATGACTCTATGACTGTGAAACCATTGGAACATACACAAACAGTAAAGGTTGTGGATGCTTCTGGACAGTTACAGCTTACAAGACGAGAATCAACAGATTTTGTTGGGGAAGGGTTCCAATCTCCCTGGGAGGTATTGCTTCATGATGGGATAGAGCATCGTCCAGAACAATCAACCCCTGGCCAGAGGGAGAAGGTGGGAGAAGCTTTATTTGGCTATTCTCCTGGGAAAGCATCATTTTGAAACTTGATTCTGAAATCTTCCCTGAAACTCTCACTCAGCCAGTAGGAATGAGGGCCTGTCAGTTATGAGGTTTCAATCTCAAGCCACTCATTTCCTGCCCACCAATTCTGTACGTCCACGTGGGCAGTTTGTCTCCTTACCTTGTGCTGGGAGGAAGTAGACCAGAACTACCAGCGATGAGATGAGAACACAGGGAATGATGATGTTGATGACGTAGAACAGTGGTTTCCTCTGAATGATCAAGAAGAAAATGATCTCCTGGTACTCAATATCATCCATCGAAAACTGGCTGTTAATGTGCTTCTTAGCTGGTTTGTGTTTTATCGTCCACTCCCCGTTTTCTGATGAAAGGAAGTAGATACTTGGCAGTGAGTTTTGTTTTAGATTAGATTCTCTATAGTGTGGCAACAGGCCCTTCGGCCCACCAAGTCCACACCGACCCTCCGAAGAGTAACCTGAGTATCAGATATTGAGGTATACAGAGAGCGATGGGAACTTCAGAAAGAATTATGCAAGCATTAACTTATACCTAAGAGCGAATTAAATAACAAACATTAGGTACCTGGGAGTGAATTATGTAAACAGGATAGGAGATTGTGGAATGACTAAATCTGATTTAATCAAGTACAGCAGAGGACCACAGGATGGTAAGGGTCAGAATATCTGGACAGATCATGGACAGGAGGGGAAAGTGCCAAAACAGGATGATGTAAGGATCAGACCATGGGACCTTCAAGATCAGACTCTGCACTTTCTGAAAATAAATACAGACCTCACATGACACCAAGTTATACTCCAACAGGTTTATTTGAAATCACAAGCTTTCAGAACACTGCTCCTTCGACAAATTAAGTCACCTGAGGAAGGAGCACGCTGAAAGCTCGTGATTTCAAATAAGTCTGTCGGACTATCACCTGGTATCACCTCACTTCGGACTTTATGCATCCCAGTCCAACACCAGCACCCCACATCAAAATAAATAAATTAATATTTGAGGGCAGTGAACAGATAACACTAATTGGAGCGAGCATCCCAAAGACTAAAATTTAAAAACATATAGTTATTTAACAGTACCAGTGAAATCTTCAGGATCTATATGGATCCACTCAATCAGCGTTCCCTCATCTGTTGATAACTCCAAGTTAATTTCATGGGCATTGTATGCTTGGGACCTGAAAAAAAAGAATTCAACCATTTTTCTGATCAATCCATTTCTTCTTCTTTCTCCTTTCCCAATAGCCTTATAACCCTAGTTCATTTGCATACATCCGTAAAGACAGTTGAGAAATAATCCTGTACCCCATCTCTGGCCATTTCAATATTGAACCGATCATGCCAGCATGTCGACCTCAAACACCAGCCTCCCAAACCACAAGTAACAGTCATTCCTGCAGATAATAAAGACAAAGGTTCTGCACAATTGGGAAAGTCAGACTTTGCAGTTCAAAAGTACACAGATGGTGTACTTGGAGGGGAACTTATGTTCCCATGTATCCCTCTGAATGGTAGTGGTTGTAGGTTTGGAGGGTGAAGTCATATAATAATAGAAATGTACAGCATGAAAACAGACCCTTCGGTCCAACTCGTCCATGCCGACCAGATATCTTGAATTAATCTAGTCCCACTTTCCAGGACTTGGCCCATTTCCCTCTAAGTGGGCATCACTGACAGGTCTGAGATTTATTGCCCATCCTACTTGTGATGATGTGGCTTACTTGGCCATTTCAGAGGGCTGTAATGAATGAACCATGTTGGTGTGAGACTGGAGCCTAAAGTAGGTTGCACCATGCAGGGACAACAGAGTTCCTTCTGCGAAGGGCAAGATGAATTTTCATATCAATCCCACAGCTTCATGGTCACTTCCACTGAGATCAGCTACTTCCAGATTTTCATGTTGGGAAATGAATTCTCATCCTCTGCATTCTAAATCCAAATGTCTGGATCACTCACCTGATAACATAACCACAACACCACTGTGGCAAAACAGAGTCCTTTGCAGGATAGTAAAATTAAATGTTTAGTTATTACATCAGGGATGGTGAATGCAGAATTCACCATCCAAAATATCCTGGATTATCCCTTGAGAATCTGTCTCCTTCTGATGTTCTAGCAGGTTTAACATCAAAGCCTTACTATCCTACATTTTAGTTCCAATTTGAGTTTTATTCACTCGTGGAATGTGAGTGTGACTGGCTGGGACAGCCTTTATTGTCTATCCCAAGTGCCATTGAGAAAGTGGTAAGTGAGCTGCCTTCTTGAACCACTGTAATCCATTTGCTGTGGGTAGACCCACAAAGCTGTTCAGAGAATGTTTCAGGATTTTTACCCAGTGACACTGAAGGAACAGCAACATTTTTCCAAGATAAGATGCTTAATGGCTTGGAGGGGAACTTATGTTCCCATGTATCCCTCTGAATGGTAGTGGTTGTAGGTTTGGAGGGTGAAGTCATATAATAATAGAAATGTACAGCATGAAAACAGACCCTTCGGTCCAACTCGTCCATGCCGACCAGATATCTTGAATTAATCTAGTCCCACTTTCCAGGACTTGGCCCATTTCCCTCTAAACCTTTCCTGTTCATATACCCATCCACATGCCTTTTAACTGTTGTAATTGTACCAGCCTCCACCATTTCCTTTGGCAGCTTATTCTGTATGTGCACCACTCTTTGGGTGAAAAGGTTGCCCCTTAGTTCCCTTTTAAACCTTTCTCCTCTCACCCTTAACCTATCCCTTTGAGTTTTGGACTCCCCCAACCCAAGGAAAATACCTTATCGATTTACCCTATTCATGCTCCTCAACAGCCCCAGCCTATTCAGCCTCTCCTGACAGCTCAAACCCTCCAACCCTGGCAACATCCTTGTAGATCCTTTCTGAACTCTTTCAAGTTTAACAACATCTTCCCCATTCCTGATGAAGGGTTTTTTTCCGAAACATCGATTTTCCTGCTCCTTGGATGCTGCCTGACCTGCTGTGCTTTTCCAGCACCACTCTGATCTAGACTCTGATCTCCAGCATCTGCGGTCCTCACTTTCGCCTAACATCCTCCCTATATCAGGGAGACCAAAATTGCACAAAGTATTCCAAAAGTGGCCTAACCAATGTCCTGCACAGCTGCAAATGATCTCTCAACTCCTGTACTCAATACTCTGACCAATAAAGGAAAGCATACCAAACGCCTTCTTCACTATCCTATCTACCTGAGACTCCACTTTCAAGTAACTATGAACCTGCACTCCAAAGTCTCTTTGCTCAGCAACACTCCCCAGGACCTTACCATTAAGTGTATAAGTACTGCCCTGATTTGCCTTTCCAAAATGCAGCACCTCACATTTATCTATATTAAACTCCATCTGCCATTGGCCCATCTGATCAAGATCCCATTGTACTTCTTTGCTGTCCACTACACCACCAATTTTGGTGTCATCTGTAAACCTCCTATGTTTACATCTAAATTGTTTACATAAATGACGAAAAGTAGTGGACTCAGCACCGATCCTGTGGCGCACCACTGGTCACAGGCCTCCAGTCTGAAAATCAATCCTCCACCACCACCCTCTATCTTCTACCTTCAAGCTAGTTCTGTATTCAAGTGGCTGGCTCAGTGATGAGTCACAGACTAGGACAGATCCCATTTCTATCCCTGAACTAATCTCAGAGGAGGGGCAGGGCAGGTGTTGTTATGGTATTACAAATTATATTGTTTTCATAAGAACGCAATAAGTTAACAAGAAGAGCAGGCATTTGAGGGAAAGAGTTAAATTCATGCCGAACGCTCCTTTGGCAGCTGCATTAGTGCATAGCAAATCCAAAATGTTGGAAGGCTTTCAATCACCAGTGACCTATCTCTCTCTGACTCCTCTGGACTGCCACAGAATCATATTGCACATACAGCATTGACATTGGCTATTTATCAAGAATGATTTGTATTCATATAACATTTAGAGTCATACTGTACAGAAACAGACCTTTCAGTCCAACCCGTCCATGCCAACCAGATATCCAAATGAAATTTGTCCCATTTGCCAGCATTTGGCTCATATCCCTCCAATTTGAAAAAGTGTGTTGCTGGAAAAGCACAGCAGGTCAGGCAGCATCCGAGGAGCAGGAGAATCGACGTTTCAGGCATAAGCCCTTCACCAGGAATGTGGAAGGGGAAGGGGTCTGAGAGATATCCTTGTGGAGGGAGAAGGAAAACATCTTCAAGGTGGGCATCCTTGGAGGAGACTTCGCAGTGACCAGGAGATCACGACGATGTCTCTCAGTAGTGAATACTGAAGCAAAGTATTCATTTAGGTCCTCCCCTACTTCCTCCATCTACCTTCCCTGATCAGCCCTACCCTCACTCTGGCCATCCTCTTGTTCCTCACATAAGTGTAGAATGCCTGAGGGTTTCCCTGAATCCTACCTGCTAAAGTTTTTTCTAGCTCTCCTAAGTTCATTCTTCAGTTCCTTCCTGGCTACTTTGTAACCCTCTAGAGCCCTGTCTGATCCTTGCCTCCTCAACATTAAGTAAGCTTCCTTCTTCCTCTTGACTGGATGCTCCACATGCCTTGTCACCCAAGATTTCTTAATCCTACTGTCCTTACCTTGCTTCAGTGGGACAAACCTGTCCAGCACTATCAGCAAGTCCTCCCTAAATAACTTCCTGTCAACAAAACTGGTATTCCTTCTCTCACATGTGTTTATCCAGCTTCCCCTTATACGTATCTGTATTATTCATCCAAGCAACACACCATTGTGGTGAATTCTTATTACTGTCTGGGTAAAATGTTTTTCTTCTGACGTTCCTAAATGGTATCACGTTGACTATCTTTTAACGATGATCTCCAGCTTTGCTTTTCTCAACAAATATAAACACTGTGTGTACTGTATCACGGCCTTCCAAATTTTAAAGATCTGTATTTTCAAGCCTCCATGTTCTTTCCTCAAATGGAGAATGAACCTATCCTGTTCACCCTTCCCTGGCTCATGTAATCCTACATCATCTTTGTAAATCTTTATTGCCTCCTCTCCAGAATTTTGATATCACAGTTTTCTAAGTGTGGTCTAACCATGTTTCTCATCCAGTGATCTAGCAGCTGTATTCAGTTACATGTAATTGAAGACATTTATATGAACAGTGTTTCAGAACATCTTGTCAGTCTCTCCAGTGCCTGTTCACTGTCTGCAAGGCACAGGTCAGTAAGAATCTCCACTTGGCTGGTATCTCCAACACCACAAGATGCATAGCAACAACTCCCCACGGCTCTTTAAACTGCATCTTCCAAACCTACAAATTTGTCACATAAAAGGACAAGCAGATGCATGGGAACACTTCCACCAGCAAGTTCACAGCTAAGCTGCACACCACCTTAGCTTGTAATTATATCAATATTCCTTCACTATCATGGAGTCAAAATCCTGGAATTCCTTAACTGTTTGTCCAACAGCCCAGGATTGTACCAGTTCCAGACCTCACCCTCTCGAGGATAATTAGAGACCTGCAATAATTACTGTCAAAGGCAGCAATGCCCACATTCCTGAATGACTTTCGTTTAAGAAAAGGAATGCCCTTTTCCAAACCACCAAGCCTATCTTTATCCTGAACCAGATCTGAGGTTGCACCGCACTGCCTCAACACCACCTCTGCACAGGTTCAGGACCCATCAACCCATCCAGCCGACAGGGAGTCAAGCGTATCAATCAGACTGGTTTCTGGGCTGGGAACCCGCTCCAAATAAAACAACAGATGCCTCGAAAGCGGACCTGCTTTAAACTGAGACATGGAAGCAGGATTAGATTAGATTAGATTAGATTAGATTACTTACAGTGTGGAAACAGGCCCTTCGGCCCAACAAGTCCACACCGCCCCGCCGAAGCGCAACCCACCCATACCTCTATATTTACCCCTTACCTAACACTACGGGCAATTTAGCATGGCCAATTCACCTGACCTGCACATCTTTGGACTGTGGGAGGAAACCGGAGCATCCGGAGGAAACCCACACAGACACAGGGAGAACGTGCAAACTCCACACAGTCAGTCGCCTGAGGCGGGAATCGAACCCGGGTCTCTGGCGCTGTGAGGCAGCAGTGCTAACCACTGTGCCACCGTGCCGCCCACTAAATGGCACATCTGCGATCATGGGCTCTTCCCCATTAAATATCAGGACCCATGTTCCAGGAGCAGCTTGGACGGGAATGGGTTTGGAAGAGGAGTTCTGTCTGTGGTATGTACTGGAGAAATGAAGTGCTTCCTCTATACTTGGAATCTGAATCTTACCTGAAGACAAGGGAACAGTTTTGCCAGTCGAATGGAAAATATGTCACAGCTATTGCACAGGCACTCCGGTATATTGCAGGTGGCAGCCAATAGATACTGCCGTCATTGGAGACTAGAACATTAGCATAGTAAGCAATTTCAAAACCACCGTCAATGCTACAGAGAGGGAGAGAAAGAAGAATCAACAGTCAGGACATTACAAAATGTGACATCGTTCTGATAGAATCAGACAGCTGCAAATGAACGACGCAGAGGAATTGACTGCAGATTGGAAACACCTACTTGTTTTCAAGGACAATTTCCGGCAGCCAGACCATCCGGGAAGGGATTCTGACCAGCTCAATACCTGCATAATCAGAACTGTTCCAAGATAATCGATAATCTGTCCATTGCTGTTTTTTTTAAAAGAAAGGGAAATGTAAAACCGTGTTTATCCAGCCTTCCTGCTGGACAATCTGTGCGCATTATAGACTGGAACTTGACCCTCAGTGAGTGTCATTGAAATGCCCAGCTTGAAAAATGGTCTCACTTCTGATTCTCACCTGAATCTCTGTTCCTCCAAGATTAACAATAGGCACAGTCAGTACTTTCTACATTGTTACTGCCACAGATCTGGTCAAAGTAATACTTACAATTTCAATCCATACATTTGTGGTAAGTGTTTCCTCTTTTTCTTTCTGTTTAGGAATTTTAAAAAAAAAGCAGATGTCACTGTGTGTGTTACTATTTGGTAGAACATCTAATGTTTGCAAAGTTGGAAACTGAGTACATAGAATCCCTACAGTATGAAAGCAAGTCATTTGGCCCCTCAAGTTCACTCTCTAAGCAGCGGCCTACCCCATCTGAGTAACCCAGCATTTCCCATGGATAACCCACCTAGCCTGCACATAATGGGTCATTTAGCATGGCCAATCCACCTAGCCTGCATATTCTTTTGACTGCAGGAAGAGGCTGGAGCACCTACAGGAAACCCGGGCAGGATATGGGGAGAATGTACAAACTCCACGCAGACAGTCACCCAAGGGTGGAATTGAAACCGGGCCTCTGGCACTGAGGCAGCAGTGCTAGCCACTGTGCTGTTCACAAGGTCTCATGTTTTCCTAGTAATGTCAAGGACATTGTGTATCATCCTTTTATGTCAGGGATTCCAACACTTCATATCACTTGAATCCCATTTAGTAAGTGATAGGGTAAAATAGATTATCAAATTGGATTTGAGCCAATCACATTGGACAAGTTAGGTGAGTTGAATTAGTTGACGGCAGACAAATCTGTACTGAAGAGACCTCACATTGGTCATACAAAGAGCTGGGATTCTTAGATTCATTCAAAGGCACTGACAATGTTGATACTTTTAAGAGTTTCCTTACCAATGAGATGAGATTGGTTAATGTAAGTTTCAGAGTCACATCAATGACATCCCCATAAAACCTGGCTGGTCGAATTCTCGCATCATAGTTGTCGAACAATACATTCAGCAGTTTCTCCTCTTCATTTGATCGAGCTGTATGTTAATTAGAAATTAGTTTAGGTCACATTTCCAGCAGTTGCAGTGTTTTGCTTGTATATTACAGATTAATGGATGATAAAACTGTGGTCCAATAGTAACACCAGAAGCTACTTGAGTGAACCTAGTGTCATTTGCTAATTCCAATTATTTAGCAATCTGATCTAGTAAAGTCCCAAGGACTGAACTTGCCCTCACAGGCTGGAAAACAAGACTCAAGGCTGCTTTTGAATTTTAAAGTCACTCCTCCAGGCAAACTTTGGAGTGTTTATGATGGTGCCTGCCTTACATTGGCATTGAGACAGGTTTGAGGATGACAGCTGGAGGGCCAACTCAATTCAAGAATTCATTTACTGCACAGAAAATCTGTCTCCTTGGATGCTAAGTCACAGTGATCTTGCCTGTATCTCTGGGCTAGAAGGTTCAGGTTCAAGACTCATCTGCCCCAGACGTATGTCAGAGCTTGTCTGAGCAGATTGATTAAAAAATAATGAGATAGTAAACACTCAGAGGGCCCTTCATTTTTGAAGACCCACTCTTACAAATATTTTATCCGAAACGCAGATTCATCGATAGAGCAACTCCTAATTGCATCCATACTCAGGGATATAATCTTAAAACTGGAGCTGGCCCATTCACAGGCAATGTCAGGAAGGATCTATATTTATGTTCATAATACTTGGGACTCTTCAGGAGAGTTCTTCCTCTGTCTGGAGCCAAGGCAAGGGCATAATTTTTAAGTGAAACATTTGAGTTTGATTCATTGTTGTCACATGTACTGAGGTACAGTGAATAGTTTTGCATGCTACCTAAGGCAGATCATACCACACAGAGTGCATCATATCATACAGAGCCACGCGGTCAGCCAATGTCGATGCAGCATGGGGTCCCTAACCTATAGTCTTCAACTAACAACCTGATTCAAGAAAAAAAAATCAATGGAAAACAGGCAAAAGCGTGAGTTTTTGTCTGCCTCATTGTTTCTAACTGTGATCGTTTCTAAGTCAAACCTTCATTACTAAGCAGAATGTATTTTCACATTTTTGTATGTGGGATCTTGCTGTGCGCAAATTGGTTGTCTGATTTAGAACCATGGGTTACATTTCAAAAGTGGCTTTCTGACTGTAGAGCACTTTGTTTACAAAGCCACATTTCACCGTCTCCGTACACCGCAAAGTCTTTCTTATTTTTCTAGTCAATTTTAGACACTATTTCTGATTTTCTCTCTCTCCTAACACTGCTGGTAGGCAAGACAAGCATACCTTAGCAGCGAAGTCACAAAACCTACCAGCAACCAATCTGTGCATAATCATGGCATTTTCATTTCTGTTTCAGGCATACTTCAGATTAAAAGCTTCAAATATACAAATTATAAAATCCACCTGGAAACGGACCTGAAAATCTCATTTCCAATGTTGATTAAGACCAGTGAGAATAACACATAAGTAAGCTAGTTCACCTTAAGCCTTCGGGTTTCCTTTTATTTTAACTGATTGACAGTGAGTCTTACCTTCAAGCACCAAGCAGAGGATCAGGAGAAGTGTTAGGGCCATAGTGGTCTTTTCCAGTCCTTCGCACGAGTGTGCTGCTCTGCTTGCGAGGGGCTATTTTTGGGTTTCTGGGAAGGGTTTCACCCATCCTCTCGATTGAGTCCCAGCTGTTGGCTAGATCTCTGGAAGTTTCTGGGATTGGCAGCTGGTGAGTTAACCCTGCCCACCACAGTAACTCTATCTGTCAGAGCGACAGCAGGCCTAAGTGTCCCAGGAAGAGTAGTGAAGCTGGAAGAGTAGAATTTACTCTTTGTCTGCCTGTGGGAGGAAATCAGAGCAGCCGGCAGAAACCCACGCAGACATGGAGAGAATGTGCAAACTCCATACAGACAGCCCACCCGAGGCTGGAATCGAACCCTATGGCTGTGAGGCAGCAGTGCTGCTGACAACTGAGCCACCGTGCTGCCCCTATAGCTCAGACCCTCCAACCCCGGTAACATCCTTGTAAATCTTCTCTGCACCCTTTCAAGTTTAACAACACCTTTCTGATACCACAAAGACAAGAATTGAACACATAACACTTTTCCCGACCTCAGGACATTCCAGAACACATTACAGCCAGTGCAGTATTCCTGGCATGGAGTCACTGGTACTATGCTGGTAACACGACATCCTATTTACATCCTAGAAAATAATAGGATCATGGACAAATTATATGCTATTTAATGATGCTGACAGAGGGACAGATATGGGTCACCACATTATTACACATCTCTTATCTTGACTATCCATCAGGACCTTGGCACTCATGACACTGCAGCACTGAGGTGTCAGCTTTGATTTTTGCACCTAGTCGTCTGAAGTTAAGCTGAAACACACATGGGAAAAGTGGCATTGAGACAGATGATAGATTGTGATATTGTGGAGGATAGGCACAGATTTTACAAAATCTGCAAGCGAGGAAAATGCACCTTGGGGGAATAAATGTATCTTGTCATGCATTGAGTAGTTGTGTCCTGGAAGACAGTGCCTAGAAATGTGTTCGGGAGAGAATCCAATTGTTGCAGGGATGGGAATTGCAGGTTTTCTGATGAGCAGCAGAGGGCGCCTGTGGCTCAGCCTGGGGAGGCCATTCAGCCTCATATTGATCGCCAGCCTCTAGCCCTGCCTTGTGGCTGCAGTGGGGATTGCAGCTTCCCCCCAAACCACCACTGCCACTTCATATTTCTCAGTGGAACTTTACACTTTTAGGAAATTCTCTGTCACAAGTAGCATTAAATTTTGCCAGTATGCTTTTGTGGGAGTCTTTGCACAATGAATATTTGATGCCTGGTTTCACAAGGATACCCAAAACATGGCAAATAAAACTAAAAGATTTATCCTGGTTCCAGGTGAAGGTACCTGTGGGTTTGTGGGTGGGGTAGGGGGTCGGTGGGGAGAGTGGCACAAGCCAAGAACTGTCGAAGGGAACGGTCTTTGCGGAAGGCAGAGAGGGTTGGGGAGGGGAAGATGGTATTGGTGGTGGGGTCTTGTTGAAGTTGGCAGAAGTGTTTCAGGATGATGTGTTGGATGCGGAGCCTGGTTGGGTGGTAGGTGAGGACCAGGTGGTCTCTGTCTTTATTGTGTTGGTAAGGGGTGGTTTAGAGCAGTGGAGTAGGCAATGGAGGTGGTGCAGCGGAGGGCTCTCTGGATGACAGAAGGGGGGACAAGCACATTGTTCAAAATAGGTGGACATCTGGGATACTCGCGAGTAGAATGGAATTGAGAGAATAGATGGAGTTCTTGTAGGATACTGGGTGGGAGGAGGTGTAGTCCAGGTAGTTATGAGAGTCCGTAGGTTTGTAGTAACATCCGCCTGGAGACTGTCATTGGAGATAGAAATAGTGAAGTCAAGAAAGGGGAGGGAGGTGTCCAAGATGGACCAAATGAATTTAAGGGTGGGGTGGTCGTTGTAGGTGAAGTTGGTGAACTGCTCCATGTTAGCCTGGGTGCAGGATGCTACACTGATGCAATCATCAATGTGACGGAGGAAGAGTCGGGGCACAGTGCCTGTGTAGGCACTGAAGAGGCACTGCTCGATATACCCAACAAAGAGGCAGATGTATTGGGACCCATCAGGGTGCCCATGGCCACCCCCTTGTGTGGGGCCATGGAAGGGTATCAGGGACGAGCAGTCTACATTGGGAAGGGGATTCAGTGAGGGGCCTTTCACAGGCAAATCCTGAAGGAAGCCAGGGTGGCAGGACATAGGACATTTAATAGGAGGGGGGTAGACACGATGGGCTGAAATCTTGTTGTGAAGTGAGAGTGGCAGTCCACGCAGACTCAGGTACCCTCCCTCCCCTGGCATGGGGTGTAAGGGCTGGGTGGATTGGCTGTGGGATGTGCAGGGTTACAGGGAAAGGGTGGGTCAGTGTGGACTCAACGGGCTGAATGGCCTGCTTCCAGACAGTAGGGAATCTATGATTCCCTCTGTCGCTGTATTCTTTAAAGTTGTATTATTTAGTTTATCGTTCACCAAGCCACATGAGGAGATATTAGAGTGTGTGACCAGATGTTTGGTCAAACAGCATTCTAAAAAGGAGAGAGAGAGACATACAAAGGAACCTCAATTATCTGGCATTCAATTAACCAAATTTCGGATTATCCCAACAAGATTGCAAGGTCATCTGGCATTCGATTATCCGGTATTCAATTAACCGAACAAAATACTCCCCTCCCGTGTCCTTCGGATAACCGAGGTTCCTCTGTACACACAGAAACAAACAGTTTGAGAAGGAAATTCCTTAAGACCTTGGCAGCTAAAGGCAAGGCTGTCAATGATGGTGCAGTGAAAATCGAGGTAGGATAATAGATCAGAACAGGACGTCAGCAGAGATCTCTGGAGGCTTGTGCGTGATGGGGAAAGGGACGAGTGGACGTGTTTGAAAAACGCCAAACTAGCAAGCGAAAGGGGGAACGCGACTAGGTGTGAGTTAGGATAAGGCAGCCAAGTTTTGGATGAGCTGAAGTTTTACAGAGGGTGGAAGGTGGAAACCAGGCAGAAGTCTATTGGAATAGTGGAGCCAAGATGTGGCAAAACAAAGAGTTTCTCTTCAATCTGACCCAAATTGGCTGTTGTGTTTTCTAAATTACAACAGTTCAAAAATAATTTGTTGAGTCATGATGCACTTTGGGACATCCTGAGATAATTCAAGGTACTATAAAAACACAATATTTTTCTCCCTTATCCAGCCTAATTCTCTCTCCAATCTCCCTCGGATAATATGAGCCATGACACTTACACTCCACACCCATCTCCTCTGATGAAGGGTTTTTGCCCGAAACGTCGATTCTCCATGCTCCTCGGATGCTGCCTGACCCGCTGTGCTTTTTCAGCACCACACTCTCGACTGTAATCTCCAGCATCTGCAGTCCTCACTTTCGCCATCTCCTCTGAGTAGTCACATATCACAAGTAAAACACGACCAACAAACATGTCGTATCATTTCATTTATTGTGGAGTTTGGAGGTTATGGTCGGTAAAGATCAGCAGAAGTACATTATTAAGCAACAGCAGTTCTCGAGCACATGTTCTTTACAGTAATGTGAATAAATTAAAAGCAACGACAATTGAATCGGTTTTCAAGTAGGACTAACTTTTCTTTGAATATACAGCTTGATTTAACGAAGGTTAATTTGGATTTATACAACAAGGCAGCATCGGAACCTGTCTGTAGGCTTCATGTTCACATTACAATTTGATTCTGAGGTGTGCATTCTCTAAACTCCGTCCTCTACTCAAACTGATGGTCTGCCTCAGCTCGGAACTTCCTTGATCTGTTGGGAAAGATTTCACAAAATTTTGGACATTTTTTGTGGAAAGGAAGAGAAACGCACTGGATTCTTAAACTGCGAAACAAAAACATGAAATTATGGAAACTGCCAGTGAGGCAGCAACTGTGGGGAGAGAGAGAGAAAAAAACAGTGAACGTTTTAGGTTGATGAACTTTCATCGGAAAAACTTGTTTTCCCATAGCACCTTGCATGATCTTAAAAAACCAACAGTCCCTTACAGCTAATGAAGCATCTTTTGTCAATTGTAATCCCGTTGTAAAGCTAGAGGCACATGTGCACTGAGTGGTATAATGGTAATGTTAATGTTACTTTATCAGTGATCCAGAGGCCCAACCTAATGTTCTGGACACATGAATTTGCATCCCACCACAGTGAAGCATGAAAATTTAATTCTAGAAAAAGCTGGAGCTGCAAGGTAGGTTAATGGTGTCACATTCAATTGTGAATGGTGGTGGTCAATTAACAATTAACGGGAGGAGGGGGAAAGGTTGTTGTAATTGACCCCATCCCAAATCCATTCCCTTCACCAGCAATGACAGAGGAGCCCAGCACATAAAATCAAAAGACAACACTGATGCATTTATAATCCATCTTGGCCCCATGCGATGGTCCCAAGCATCGCAGGCACCAGTCTTCAATCAGTTTGGTTGAATGTGATGTTGAGAAACAGCTGATGTGTGGATATTACAAAGGCTATGGACCCTGACACATTCCAGCTATGGTACTGAAGACTTGTCCTTCAGAACTATCTGCAGACCTAGCCAAGCCAATCCAGTACAACTACAACATAGACATCATGTGGAAGGTTACTCAGGTGAAAAGCAGGGGCAAATCCAGCCCAGCCAATTACTGCCATATCAATTTACTCCCTATCGTTAGTAAAGCAATGGAATGGGTCATTGACAGTGCTATCAAGCAGCACTTTGAAAGGAAATAGAGTGCTCACTGATGCTCAGTTTGACTCCCACCAGAGCTATGATTTCACCTGACTTCATTATAGCCCTGGTCAGTAAAGATGAATTCCAAAAGTAACATGTACAGGACTGCCACTGAAATCAAGGCAGTATTCACTCTATCCACGCCCCTCTTGATTTTATAAACTTCTAAACGGTCACCTCACAGCCTCGGAGACTCCAGGGAAAATAGCAGTCCTACCCTGGAAACATCCTTGTAAATCTTTTCTGCACCTTTTTAAGTTTCACATCTTTCCTACAGCAGGGAGACCAGAACTGAACGCAGTATTCCAAAAGTGGCCTAACCAATGTCCTGCCGGGGAAGAGTGAGGCCACTGCTTGGGGTGGGGGTGCGGGGGGGGGGGCAGAGGATCCTGCCGGGGAAGAGTGAGGCCACTGCTTGGGGTGGGGGTGGGGGGGGGGGGGCAGAGGAGAACACTTTAAGAATGAGATAAGTGTCCTGAAAGCTGTTTATTTTTATAACATTCCAACCAGGATCAGGCAGCTCAGCAGACGGTGGGGACTGAGCCTAGAACTGTCCCATTTGTTTGGCCAGTTTGAGTCACCATCAGGCAGGCTGCTTGACAGAGAATTTATTTTAATATTACCAACTTCTTCCCTTGCTCATTTGTGTCAGGTTTAAACTGAACAATGGTTACAAATGCTGTAACCTTTCCACTCTGGAAATACATGGTTCAGAAACTCCAGCTATCGGGAAATACATGTTGCAGGCTGCAAAGACTCATGGCACAATTTTAGGACAGTGCTTTGGGTGTAGAAACAGTTAAGATGCTTGGATAAGTAAAACTATTTTTATTACTGTTTTGTAATGTTTGTGCTTCCAATAAGTGTCTTATATCTGCAGCGTTTACTGGTACATGTATTTGTGGTTAGGCATTCTGATTTCATTTTATAACCGAGAAAACTCCAAAATTTGGAAATAGCTCAATCCCAAGCATTCTGGACTAGAGAGGTTACAGCGTATAGTAGAGAGAAAGACATGTTACAAAGGCTGTTAATCACATTTACTGGGAAGCTTGATAAACACTTCGAGGAGAAATGAATAGAAGGTTCTGTTAGAGGGAATTGAAGAGTGGGGGGGGGGGGTGACAGGAGGCTTGTTTGAAGCATTAACGTTAGCACAGACTATATGGACTAGAACGGCCTGTTTTGTTGCTTTAAGTTACAGGCAATTTGGTCGTAATCTCTCATTAACTTACTCGAAAATGAGCGTTATGCAACCAATCAATATCGAGCCGGTTGATAGGCCAACTATCAGATAAATGGATTCTTTCAGATCTAGCCTGTCTGTTGGAAGATCAAGGTGAAACGTTAGAATCTTGCAATGTAGACGGAGGCTATTCAGCCCATCATGCAAGTGAAAGCTCTTTCAGAGAGCTATGCTATTCATCCCTCTGTTCCCATGTCACACCCTCCCCACAGCCATGAGAAAAGGGACTTGTTACTTTGGTCAGTTTGATCCCGGTGATGAGCACTGAACTGTCCAGCTGAGCGAGATGTGGCACCCACCCTATAGAGTGTTGGGCAGCTGCAGCCCAAATTATTATCCTACTTGCTGCCCTAAAACCCCATCCTATCCCACTGCTGTCCTTCCATTCTCCCAATGTACAATGGCAACACAAGACCAGATCATGAGCTTGGTGGTTTCTCAGGGGTTAGTGGTGGTGGTGTTCTATTTTATTTATTCACAGGATGAGGGTATTGCTGGCTAGGCCAGCATTTATTGCCTACCCCTAATTGCCCAGAGCGCAGTTCAAGAGTTAAGCACATTGCTATGGGTGTGGGGTCACATATAGGTCAAACCACATAATGATGCTAGTTTCCTTCACTTAAGGAGATTAGTAAACCAGGTGGGTTCATGGATTTGTGGATTCATGGTCATCATTAGACTCTTAATTCCAGATCTTCTATTGAATTCAAATTCCACCATTTACCGTGGTGGGATTTGAACCCAGGTGCCCAGGCATTATCTGGGTCCCTGGATTAACAGTTACAAATACAGGAGGGATTTGAGAGGGAAGTGGGGAGGTAGAGGTAAGAATACCTGTTGGGAGTTGGACATTGGGCTGGAAGGTGAGTTTCGGTTTCTTTGCGGCTCAGTGGATAATCTTCTAGCCCTTGAGCATCTACTGTGTCAGGTTTCATGTCCCCTTTACGATCCGTGCTCAGAATGGTCTCCCCTTCAACTTCACTACCTATCCATCCAAGGAGTGTCTTCTCAAGCCTCCCAATCTGCATCAGCTCTCAATTATTCCACAGGCCTCCCTCCTCCAATAAAGGTACATTCACACAGGCCTCCCCTCACTCCCAGAAGGCCCTGACCCTGTCCATTCATTGGGTGGGCCCCTGTGAAAGTTGACTGAAATGAAGTTGCCCCATATCCTTCTGACTGTCCCTGAAAACTCAGGCCCTCAGTGTTTGGAGACATTGTGGCCCTGCGTCTCGTTCAACATTGAGGGTGGTGTGATGGTGGTGAGAGGCTTTACTCACTAGGCCAGCAGGTCTTCAGACTCCAGCAGTTGACCTCCACCTCCAGGCACGTGGTGCAGTTTATAACAGTCGTGGAGTCCCCTGGACAGACAAGGAGAGCAGGACCAGTTCAGCAACAACCAGAAGCCATTCCGGGATATTCCAACGATGAGTTGCTAGACACCTTTCCCACCTCCCCCCCCCCCGCCTCCACCCGCCCGCCTTGATTGTTCAAGCAACAGGAAAGTGCAGAGCAGGTCAGGAGACATTGGTGAAGGGGAAATAACTGTTAGATTAGTTGGGGGGGGGGGCATTTCAAACCCCAGTAGCTGATGTTATCTTCTGTTGGGGCTTGAGTTCAATTTCCATCTGATGTCATGGGATTCCAACCTGGCTAAAACTGCCACTCATTCACCTTCCTCTTTCTCCTACCACCCTGCAACTCTTGGCGAACTCTTTCCCCCTCTTATCTCTCTCTCTCCACTGATGTTCCATGATAAAATGCTTCCCACTGAGGTTCCAGTTCTGCTTAGATGTATTCTGAGGCTTAGTGAAGCAACATGAAGAAAATGTGCTGCAACTTTTTTTTAGGCTTCTTTTATTCCAACTCAGCTTTTCTTGCCCACATCAGTGTTCAAGAGATTAGCCCTTAATTCCTGGAGACCACAGAACTATATAAGCAGCGCTAGAAGGTTGGCCAACCTGATTACTCTAACATTTCACATATTTACACCGTTCAGCTTTCTGTTTAAATAGGAAGGTGAGGCATTTTGACAAGTGTTAGCTTTCACCAGCAGGTGAAGCTTCTATTTCCAGGGTGGCACAGTGGCTAGCACTGCTGCCTCACAGCACCAGGGTCCCAAGTTCAATTCCACCCTTGGGCAACTGTCTGCATGGAGTTTGCGCATTCTCCCCGTGACTGTGTAGGTTTCCTCCAAGTGCTCTGGTTTCCCTCCAAAGATGTGCAGGCTATGTGGTCTGGCCATGGGAAATGCGGGATTACAGGGATAGGTTAGGGGGTGTCGATCTGGAATGGGATGCTCTTTGGACGGTTGGTGTGGACTTGATAGGCCAAATAGATGCTTCCACACTGCTGGGATTCAATGGTTTCCACTCTATAGGAGCCAAGGGGTCAAAGTCTCTCTCTGTCTGTCCTGAAGTCACATGACACCAGATTATTGTCCAAAAGGTGAAACAACAGTGCTCCGAAAGCTTGTGATTTCAAATAAACCTTTTGGACTATAAGCTGGTGTTGTGTGACTTCTGAATTTGTCCAACCCCGTCCAACACCCGCACCTCCATATTATCTCTCTCTCTCTAAGATGCTCTGAACAGGTTCGGGATTAAGCCAAGGAGACTTCCTGATCTGTGAGACTCAAGACATGATTACACACACTGAATTTCCAATGGAGTGCATTTTGGTGATATTTCCATAGTGGGGCTTTGAATTCCAGGCTGTCCATCCCAGATCTGATAGCTTGCTGTACCCTAACCCTAATTTTAAGGAGGCTGTAGGCTATACTCACTGCATTTGGGGGCACACATGGCTGCAGAGAAAAAAAGAAGAGTTTAATCAATTACCAAGAAGTAGCACTTCTATCACACCTTTAATGCATTGAAATGCCCCAAGACAACAGCATTGTTATCAGAACAAAATTTACATGGGCAAATATTGGGTCACGAGACTAAAATCCTGGGCAAATAAATAGGCTTTAAGAGGCACTTTAAAGGAGGAATAGGCAAAGATGTTGAAGGAGAAACCTTCGGTGTTAGAGCACTACAGGCACAGCTACCAATGGAAGAGTAAAGGTAACGTGATATATGAGAGGGTGGAAGTAAGGAGATACAGATGTCACAGCACAGGGAGGAGCGAAGCCATGGAGAGATATGGACGAGCTATTGGACTGGGTTAGCAAGTACAGGCATGATGAGTGACCAGCAAGTCAGGATACAGGTTACAGAGCTTTGGATTCACCAATAGCTTTCTGACCTGGCCTGACTGACAGCAAGTCTGATGCTGCCACAAAACCATACAGAAAACAAGTAGAAAATGTCTGACCTAATTTTTCATCTGAAAAAACAATGAGATTCTCCTGTGGTTTGCTCAAGAGTTTTCATAGATTTGCAATGATAGAGTGTCTTTCTCAATCTTGGGATGTCCCAGAATGCTTTGCAGCAAACTCCTATAAATACCAATGGGATAAGATGATGAGATAATCTATTTTTGGTGGTGCTGGCTAAGGGATAAATATTTTTCAGGATGCCAGCGATAACATGTCTGCTCTTTAAGAGTATCTCTTTACATCCACCTGAGAGAGCACAGGAGGGGCCTTTGTTAAACTTTTCCACTTAAAAATGACACTTCCAACAGTGTGGCACACTCTCTCTGTACTACAGTAGGAGTACAATGCTAGACTTTGTGATCAGGTTTCTACAACATGATTTGAACCAACAATTTTCTGACACAGAGACGACCCACAGTTACGCCACAGTCAACTCTATTAATATCCAGTAGTGGGAGAGTTATTATCCAGAGCACTGTCTCTGAGGCAGAAGGTGAGAGAAATTAGCATAACTCCAAACAGCCACATAATGGAGCAACAGCTCTCACTGTTAGATGAACATCTAGTGTTGACAGTTGTCTCTGATGAATGTGGGTGCCTACCATCCACTTTTGCCAACTGAGTGTTGCTCATGTTTGATGTTTGAGTGAGGATCTGTCTTCTGGACGGCAACAATTATTTTAAAAGTATGAACAACAAATGTCTTCTCACCCTCTTGGGTCAATTTTGGAAGCTTTACTTCATAGAGCCAGTTCCAAAAGATAGGCAAGTCTGTTAGGGTCTGGTTGATCTCTGTGGAGACAGATGCACATGCAGAGATTGTGATGGTCATTCTCAAGACTAGCATCTATAGTATAGTATACAGGTAGAAGAATAATCCTGCCTACCTATCACTCGTAGAACACGGTGGACCTTTTCTGAGATCATATCAACCAACACTTCATCTGGGTAGAAAAATAGCAGTATCATATTTTTACCATTATTGAATAAAATTGATCTCTTATATATTAGAGTTGATCTTTCTCTGCACGGTCTTTACAGCTGTAACACTATATTCTGCACTGTGCTCTATTACCCGGATGTAGTTATGTGTTTGTCTGGTTAGCAGCAATATGATATTTTTCACTGCATCTCGGTACATGGACAGCAGTAAATCAAATCAAAATTCCATCCCACAGAATCTCAGTGAAGCCCCTTCTTATTCTTTTCCACTGGACAGAATTCTACTGCACTCAAACTACTTCCTTTCCATTACCATTACAGAGAACTCAAACATAATCTTCCCCCCCCCCCCCATTTTATAGGAAGACTTAGGAACCAAATGCCTTCCTGTGCCTTCTCATTGCTCATGGACAGGTTTCTCTGATTGAGGAGAGACCTCAACAAATGAATGGTCTGTTCCTGTACTGTAAATACTTGCTAATTAATGTTTCCACAACTGGAAATCTGATAATACTTAGAGGTAACAATAATGATCTTGATTTAAAGTACCTCTATTTGTCTGATTTAGCCAATTGCAAACAGTCTTTCCTAAAAATAAGGCAGTGGTGATTCTAACAAATAAAAATAAATGTATAAGAAATAGGGCAGGGATGACAGAAGCAAGACAGCGAATGTTTTAATTGCAAGGAGGAAGCAGTGTTAAAGTTTCAGGCCTGATCGGGTGGTGGATACAGACCAAATAGTAGTTTTCAAAGGAGAAGAAGAAACACAGGAAGGAGAAAAAATAGTTGAAGGGATATGTGGAAAGGACACAAAAGTGGAACTAACTGGACTGGCATTCAAAACTGCTGCCAAATAGCTGTTGGTGAACTGCATCACACAATGATTCTATTCTGTAATAGGTCACCTCACCAAATAGAAATTTATTCAGGTCTGCATCTGTGTACTTTGTGCAGTTTGTAGTCTCTGTCAGTGCCTTGTACTCCCCACACAGCTTCTCGAATCTGTCTCTTACTCTTTTGTGTGGAAAAGCACAGAACATACAGGCTTCAGCCTTCAATGAAACTCCCAGCCAGAAGCTGGCCACCATCACAGTGCTGGCTGTCTTCATTTGAAACCTCACGAAGGACAGTTCAGTAAAGAGGGTGCAGGCTAGTGTAACTGCTCAGTCTAACAGCTGTTGGTTGTATGTGTTTGAAATAAACCAGTTAATTTCAGGTTTATTGGGCAATTAACAGTGTTCTACATTCTATGCTGTCATAAAGATAGCAGAGAGAGCTGTTGGTGTCAGTAACATCGCTTGGCTACTTCTGGTGATTCTATATTTATTCTATGGATGTAGGCTTGCTCGCTGAGCTAGAAGGTTCATTTCCAGATGTGTTGTCACCATATTAGGTAATATCATCCATGAGCCTCCAGCTTTACTGATGATGTTACCTCGTATGGTGACAAAACATCTGAAAATGAACCTTCCAGCTCAGTGAGCAAACTTACACCCAGAACCTCAACCTGAGCTACAAATCTTCTCAAAACTTATTAATATACTTCTTGTGATTCCTCGTGATTTAGAATAATTGAATTTGTTGTCCATTTGAATTTGGCCAGATTTTCCAAAGGTCTTAAATTGTACATTGGGGACAGAGAGAGAGAGTGAGAGTGAGAGTGTGTGTATGTGGTTTGTTTGTGTGTTTGTTTTGGTTAGCAGGATGGCTGACATACAATGCAGAGTTCGTCAACAGCATGGGTTCAATTCCTGCACTTAATGAGGTTACCATGAAGGACTCACCTTCTCAACATTGTCCTCGCCTGAGGTGTGGTGACCCTATCTTTAATGAGACAGCAGACCTTTGGTCTGGTCGGACTAAAGTGACTTTACCTTTTAAACAGTACATTACAAATACTGGCAGGCATTTGAGATACAAATGACTGGAGTTGTCGTATCTTAGCAATACGAAACAAATCAAACTGCCATCCCTCCTCTGTATGTACTATGCCTTGTGAGAAAGGGTTTCTCTGATTTTCATTTCTGGTTAGATTTTTAAAAAGACAAGGGTTATTGTATCTTTCCCTACCTCAGGATACCCCCAAAGGCAGCCAACATCATCAATGACTCCTCCCAACCTGGTAATACTCTCTTCCGTTAGACAAAAGATACAGAAGCTGAGACGCACAGCTTCAAAAATGGCTTTTTCCCTGCTGTTGTCGATGAAAGGACCACTCCAATTTCAAATCTAACGATCTTGCTTTCGTGCACCTCCTGTGCACCCATGACCTTGCCTGTCTCACTCTATCCAAACAATTTATGTTCTATATGACCTTGTTTGTTGTGATCTGCCTGCGCTGCATGCAAAACAAAACTTTTCACTGTACAATGGTACATGCGACAACAGTAAACCAAAGGAAATGGTTTCACGGTCATCATTGGTCTCTGTATTAATTATAATTGCCTGCCCTTTGAACTGTCAGGAGGTCAGAGTGCTTTTGTTTTCAAATCAGCCTGTTTTGTGATGGGTCACCTGCTCCACAGGTAAGGACACACCTGCAGCACCAGAAGGGGCCTCAGAAGCAGAGAAAGTGCTGCCACCTTCTGGGGAACGACCGCCAAACCCGCCCCGTGACGCCATCACGTCGCCCCCCCCCCCCCATTGTGTCGCGGGTCGGCGCACTGACGTCACGGCGCCGCCGGCCGTTTCCTTCAGCCTGCACCAAGATGGAAGTGGGCGAGCGGGACAAGTGCGCCTTCAAGGCGATGTTCCCGGCCTTCGGCGCCGGCCGCGGGCCCGTCCGCTCGTCGCTGGTGTGCCAGCAGCCGGTCGTCGTGCTGTCGGTGGAGAGGTACCCGCGGGATCCGGGGAGCGGCGGCGGCGGCGGCGGCCTGTGGGAGGCGCCGGGCGAGGGCGACCTGTACGACCTGAGCCTGTCGGAGGGCCACTGCCGCCTGCGGGTGGTGCTGCGGCCGTCCCTCAACTGGACGGTCCGCCGCAACCTGCTGAGCAGCGGCTGCGAGCTGAGCAACGTCCGCCTCGCCCTGGAGTACGACGAGAGGCGCCTGGGAGTCGGCTTGCTTGTCTTCGTGCTGCTGGAGGCCCAGGTGGTTGCCTGGGGAGACGGCAAGGCGCCCCCTGCCGTCCGGAGGCTGAGACTGCAGAAGCTGCACGTGTTCAACGAGGGCACTGAGCTGCCCATTGGCCCAGAGCTGCCCATCAAAGCCAAGAGGCGCTACTACCTTTCTCTGTGGGATGCTGCCAATTACTATGGGGAGGCTTGGCACCGACACCCGCCTGGGCAACCCACTCAGCGATTTGAAGGTGAACTGGCAGTGCTCAGACCCGAAGAACGGTCGCAGCAGGCGTAAACCGCTGAAAGAACTGCGGTTGCCGTAAATCGGAAACAAAAGTAAAAGCAATTGCGGGGGAAAGCTCAGTAGGTCTGGCAGCATCTGTGGAGAAGAGAAATCAAGAGTTCGCGTTTCAGGTTGAGTGGCCCTGCCTGGTGACTGCAGCGGACTCAAGACATTAACCCTCTCTCTGTCTCTCCCTTTGCAGATCCTGTCAGAAATCACAGGACACCAAGTTATAGTCCCAACAGGTTTCTTTGAGATCACAAGATTTCAGAGCACTGCCCCTTCGCCAGGTGAAATGTCAGATTAGGAGTGTGGTGGCTCAGTGGTTAGCACTGCTGCCTCACAAAGCCAGGAACGCAGGTTCGATTCCAGCCTCAGGGCGACTGTAGAGTTTGTACATGGGATTCCTTCCACAATCTGGGTGGATTGGCCATGTTAAATTGCCCACGAATGGGAATCCATAGCATTACAGTGTCTGGGTGGTGGAATGCAGTTTAGAGTGTTGGTATGGACTCGATGGGCTGAATGGCCGCCTTCCATACTGTAAGGATTCTATCGTTCCATGTTTATATCTCTGCAGAGAACAGTGCATCTCACAGCACTTCCACAGTTGGTGGTCTTTTTCCTTGAAGCATAGCCCAGACCCCACAGCAAGTTCCCAGTCCAACTCCGAAACAAAACCGAAAACTGCAGGTGCTGGAAATCTGAAACAAAAACAGAAATTGCTGGAGAAATTGACCTAGTCCGGAAGCATTTGTGGAGAGAAAGCAGAGTTAACGTTTCAATTCCAGATGGGTGGCATGGTGGCTCAGTGGTTAGCACTGCTGCCTTACAGCACCAGGGACCCAAGTTCAATTCCATCCTCTGGCAACTGTTTGTGTGGAGTTTGCACATTCTCCCGAGTGTCTGCATGGGTTTCCTCCCACAGTCCAGAGATGTGCAGGCTAGGTGAATTGGCTATGCTAAATTATCCATAGTGTTCAGGGACGTGTATGTTCGGTGCCTTAGAGGGAAATGGGTCTGGGTGAGGGTCGGTGTGGACTTGTTGAGCTGAATGGCCAGTTTCGATTCTATGATCTGCTGAGTTTCTCCAGCAGTTTCTAGTTTTGTCCAGACCTACCTGGGATCTTTCAAATCTGCAGCCAAATCAAATCACTAATGTTTTTCCTTCAACCACCCGCCCCTGCCAAATTCATCCATCCCAATCTCTTCCCCTCCAACCCCTTACTCCCACCACGATGCTTTGCTGGGCTACTATTCTAAACCGAACAAGCTCCCAGTCGACAGCAACGTAATGATGACCATTCAGGGTGAATGTTTGTGAAATAGAGCCAAATATTGAGTAGGCTGCCAGGAAAACTCTCCTGTGCCTCCTCAAACCACGTAGCCTCAGTATCCTTTACTTCAAACCCCCAAGAGGGCAGGTGGAGGGAACAGAATCTTGAAAGAGAGTACTATCTCATCAAAAAAATGGCATCGTCAACAGTGCAGCACTGTGTCTGAAGTGCATTTGGAATAGTGGCTTGATTGTTCACATGCAAACTGCATTTGAGAGGACAGAGTCATTGATTATCCTGATTAGCTGAACGATACAAAATGAAGATTACTCAATCACCTAATATTATAGCTTACTGATGAGATACCAATGAGACGTACCTCAATATCAGAGAGGTTTAAGCATGAAATAGTGGGCACTAAATGTAATGTGAATGTAGCCCCTCACAACAGCAACAGAAAATTTGGGATATTGATGATAACTCGATGGATATTACTGATATAAATTCTCTATAACACTTTTTACATTGTTAATAGAATTACAACCTCAATGTCCCAAAGCGCTTTACAGTCATTGAAGTAGTGTGCTATTAGCAATCCCACTAGCTGTACTGCTTCAGCTTTAAACTGTTGTTCAGGGTACTGCACAAATGCAAGTTTGTCATTCTTTCACTACTGTACTATGACCATCTGCATGGAATTTATGCTCATGTCTCTGAATAGGGTGTGAATCCACAAATCTCTCTCAAGCAAGAATTCTATTCAGTGATCGGTTGCTGATGGTGAGGATCAGTAGGCTAGATTCCAATCCTAAAAGATCTCTTTTACCTTGTGCATAAATCTTCATGTTGAGGAACCAGTAGCAATTATTGTTGGCAGATAGTTTGCAAACAGGTAATGCAGATCAACCACGATTACCATCAAGCTAGCAGTATCGACATTTATAACAAGACTATTAGATAAATATAAGGTAAAAACAATGACTGCAGATGCTGGAAACCAGATTCTGGATTAGTGGTGCTGGAAGAGCACAGCAGTTCAGGCAGCATCCGACGAGCAGCAAAATCGACGAGCAGCTGCTCGTCAGATGCTGCCTGAATTGCTGTGCTCTTCCAGCACCACTGATCCAGAATATTAGATAAATATAGCTGTCTAAGTAAAAGACTATTAGATAAATATAGCTGTCTAAATAAAAATGAAAGCTTATGGTGCTACCGAATAAATCTTGCTAACTTGTGTGGATGGTGACAGTTAGAGGCAGACCAGGATTTGCAGTGATTGTTGAGGAGCTGCACAAGTTAGGGGATGGCGAGCATTAAAAGGTGTTTATCTGTCATTTCTGCTACTCACCTTGAGCTATAATTCTTTTATTTTTAAGAGTATCTTAAAGGCATTGAGTAGAATTGTTGCTGAGTAATGGTTGTTTACTTTGATCAACTTCAAGAGTATGAATTCAAATCCACTATAGAAAGGTGTACAATTCATAGATTGACCTCAGAAATTTACATGATGCATTAAAAACTCAACTGATTCATTAATGTTCTACAGGAAAGAGCTGGCATCGCCCTTACTTATGACATAATTTCATTTGATAGCTAACTGTGTCATCTGAAGTAACTTAGTAAAGCACGCAGTAGTCAAAACAATTGCTGGCATGTCCATCACCTACACAGGACAAGGGATGGCCATTAAAACTGATCACATCCCAGTCACACATGTTGATATCAGTAGCTGATTGGTGCTATATAGGGTAATTTGATTTTTTAAAAATTAATTGATGGGATGTGGGTGTTAGTGGCAAAGTGAGCATTTATTCTCGTCCAATGCTCTTCTGAGAGGAGGTGAGCTGCTGCCTTGAGTCACTGCAGTGTGTTTAGCACATGTAGATTACATATTTCCAAGTGAGGTTGGTGAGTGGCTTGGAGGGTAACTTGTTAATGGTGTTGTTTCCATATATCTTCTGCCCTTGTCTTTTTAGATTGTAATGGTTGTGGGTTTTGAAATTGTTATCAAAGGATCTTTGTGGAATTCCTGCAGTGTACCTTGTAGATGATCTACAATTCTGCAACTGAGCGGTGGTGGAGGGAGTGGATGTTTGTGGATATGATGCCAGTCAAATTAATTACTTTGTCTTGGATGATGTCGAACATCTTGAGTGTTGGAGCTACACACATCCAGTGCTGTTTTCCTTCAAAGGGAAAGGGAAGAGTCAGACTTGCTTGCAGGTTTTATGGAGAGCTGAGATCCCAACTGGTGTCTTTTCTCTCAGTTCTGTGACAAACTGCTACTTAAAACCAATCCAAACACCATCGCTGGACATGTTCAATTTTTTCAATTCAAACGTACCCGATGCTAGTTTGTGTCTCAAAAATATCAAATCCAGCTTCATTAAAAAAATACATGTCTTCACATAACTAATAAGTGATTGCATAGTTCCATGTTTGTTTTAATTATTTTAAAAAGCTGGTAATCCAGACTTGCATATTCCAGTTTAGATTTCAAACCAAAATATATTTAGTCCTTACAGTGGAGAGATTAGTGAAGTTGCAATTCTTCACCTTCGAGTAAAGAAGGTTAGGGGAAAAAAAATTAATAGAAGTATTTAAAATCACGATGGCTTTAAAAGAGTAGAAACTGTTTCCACTGAATGAACATGGTATTTGAGGGATATTGATTAAAGTTAATTGGCAAAATTCCTGGGCGCCTATGTGAGTACAGTTTTTCTTAAGCAGTGAGATGTGGGCTAGAATGTTCTACCTGATAGGGTGGTGCAAGAAGATGCACCAGTAACTTTCAAAAGGGAATTGCATCAGTATTTGTTTGGGATTAATTGGATAACTCCTACAAAGGGCTGGCACAGATGTGATACTGAGCACCTTCTATGCTGTATGATACTGTAATGCGCACAGGATGAAGGAGCGGGGACATAGCATAATGTGTGTGGCGGGAGCAGATGTTCACCTGGATCTGACTTGTTTCTGCTGGATGTACACAGGATCTTATAGCATTGATGTAAGACAGCTGGAAGGTTACACCCAGAAAAAGAAAAAGGATCTTCCACCAGTGATTGTTCGTGTCCTCCGCAAGTTCAGACTTTGTCATTTTGGACGGCCTGACAGATATTCAGAATGCCCATTTCAGGTAAACACTATTATTGTTATTTTCTCATTCCAGTTTACTTCCGCTGGATTGCAGTTCTGTGTACACATGGAATTCTTCAGCACATGACCAAGTGGACATTCTCATATAAGACCCCAGAGAGTGCCAGCAGACTGAGACATTGAGGAAACTAGGTTTGCTCCTACAGAACTGACAAGAATTATCACTTTCTGTGTTAGTTCTCTCGAGCTTGGTTGTACGTTCCCTCTGAACTGTTTCTTATTGATCTTTGACAGCATCTCCATATTCTCTGGCTGATTTATTTGAAGGCCTATGGATCTAATTTGCAAATCACTCCATGGTTTTCCTTCACTTTGCCTCAGTGTGGTGTTCAGCCTCCTGTTCCAATGTGCACTCACTCTTCTCATTCCTTTACTTGGCTCAAGTCATTCTACATTCCCTCTTCCTTCTTGGAGCATCAAACTCCATTAAAATCTTTCGTTTTCATTCTACTAACTTTGTGTTCTTCCGGCCTGGCACTTAACTACTCAGAGTCAAAAAGGGTGGCACTGGAAAAGCACAGCAGGTCAGGCAGTATCCAAGGAGCGGGATTCCTGATGAAGGGCTTATGCCCAAAATATCGATTTTCCTGCTCATTGGATGCTGCCTGACCTGCTGTGCTTTTCCAGTGCCACCCTTTTTGACTCTGACTCTCCAGCATGTGCACTCCTCAGTTTCTCCTACTTATCCACTCACTGCTGATTTGGTGTAAATTTTCAATTTGGGGCAAGAAGATTGGCATTGTACTCCTCTCTAGTCCAATAGCTCCGGAGCTAGTTCCTCACCTTGTTGTTTCTCATGGTCAGGAACCTGCTGAAAAATACATATATATAGATGTCTGAATTGGTTGGCTGTAATGGGCCACTCAGACAATTGATTGTTCAGACTTAGTTCAAGCTAACAATGAGCTGTTGAGAGAGGAGGAGAAAAGACTATAACAGTAAAGCTTGCAATTAAGTGGTTTCCGTGCACTTGCAAACTATTTAAAGTAGGAATGCTTTTATTTTATTGAACATGTTCTCAATTTCTATCCTTTAGGCCAAATTTCTAGTAGCTGATAAGTCAGGCTCAGCAACAGTTGTGTTGTGGAACTCCCTGTGTATGGATTGGTACAGACATCTAGAACCAGGGATGGTGGTGCATCTGCGCAACTATGTTGTGAAGAAAAGTTACACCACACGTATGGGGCAAAACCCTGAAGTTTCAAAGGAGCCAGCCTTAGGTACTGTAATAATGCAGCTGTCTTATTTTGTCTGTTTAAGACACTGAAGCTTTCCGTTCTGCATTTGTAGTTTTAGAGTAATGTTCCCTCTATACTGCTCCACCAAACGCTTGCTAGATAAGTCCATGTGGGTTAGACACAAATAAAACACTATTACCTCAAACACTTAGTGTTACAGCAAGATAGATCTCAGAAGGAATCCAAGCTTGACAGATAATATGTTTAATTATTGCATAGAGCTGGAAAACGTGGAGAATAGGAACGGGAGTAAGCCATTTGGCATGCTCCAGTATTCAGCATGATAATGTCTGATCCTCTTTCTCAATGCCCATACTCCTGCCTTCTGCCTACACTCTGTTTCCTTTGGTCAATAGAAATCTGTTTCTTTATAAACGTATTCAGTGAATTGGCTTCCATAGCCTTCTGTGATCAAGCATTCTAAAGGTTCACCACCATCCGAGTGTAGGAATGTCTCGTCATCTCAACAGAAGTAGCCTGTTCTGCTTCCTCAAGGGCTGAAGATTGTCGTTACACCTGCCTCAGGAGAGAAGAGCCCTGGGACCAATGCAAGACACACGGAATTGGATTCACCATCAAGAACAAACTTGTCACTGACTCTGAGGTTCCTGAGGGCATCAGCGATCACATCATGACTGTCTACAACTTGCCAAGAACCGCTAAACAACAGTCGTGAGTGTCTGCTCCAACTCTTTATGCCATAGATGAATCCAAAGAAGGCTTCTATTCTACCTTGGATACCATAGTCATCAACCTCCTTTGGGAAGATAAAATTATCTTTCTTGGAACTTCACTGCCAGGGTTGGAAAGGACTTGCAATCCTGGAAAGGAGCCATCAGAAAGGAAGGAGTTCAGAATTGCAACTGCAGCATGATTCTTCTGCTCACCAAATGTGTGGAACACCAAATACGTTGGCCGTCTCCAACACACTGTTCTGCCAAAACGACCATTTCGGGGCTTTGGGAAGGCATACGTGGTCTAAGTATTGGGACATGATCAAAGACATCATCATTTGATCCCGAGACCAAGGTGCTGTCCTCGTTACTGAAGTGGTCACCAAAGCAGACAACTGCTGCACAGGCCGCTGTCTCATTCGTACCTCTGTGTCCATCACATGCCATCAGAAACAGCTGAAAACTAGGAAACAGTTCAGGGAAAGGCTCAAAGCTGAGTGGCTTCAAGAGTGACTTTCTAATAATGTCTTCACCAAAATCCCCAAAGAGTTGACTGTAAGGGAGTGAAGGAAAGAACTGAAGATGGTCATCAACCTATGCTGTGAAGAAACCATCAGCTACAAGACCAGGTAAGACCAAGGCTGTTTTGATGAGAATGGCCCCATTATTCATCCAGAAGAAGTGAAAAGCTATCCGGGCCTGGCAAATCAATGTCATCAGTGGGGCAATGAGGAGAGCTCAACAAAGGCAGACCTACAAGGAAAAACTAGGGAAATAAAGAACCACTGGCAGACTGGAAAAGCTAAAGAGCTGCAATTCCTTGCCAAGAAGCACAACATGGGAGACTTCTTCAGTGCCACCAAGGAAATTATTAGATCCAGCAGCATTGGCGTCAAATCAGTACTGAGTCAGGATAGAACTATTTTGAGAGGCAGAGGAAAATATCAGCCTCTGGTAAAAACATTTAATGGAACTCCTAAATCACGATGCAATAGTAGGTGAGGAAGTGTTTGATGAACTCCCCAACTCCCCATCGAAGGTTATCTTAGACTCCCACCTAGTGTGGCAGAAATCAAAGCCACCATTAAACACAAAGAATGGGAAAGCTGTTGGAGTGGATGGGATACCAGTGGACATTTTAAAACTTGGAGCAGAGCTTACCTGTCATCCCCATCGAATGTTCCTGAAAATTTGGGACAAAGAAGAAATCCCTGCCAATCTCAGGCACGCTGCCAATGCCACTGTCTTCAAGCAAGGAGTCAAAGTGGACTATAGGAACTATTAGGAATCTCTCTACTCTCCATCATCAGGAAGATCAATGTCCGAATTCCTTCTGAGGAAATCCTTTCTGAAAGCCAATGTGACTTCTGACCAAACTATGCAAGTATGGACATGATTTCACTGCTCAGCAACTCGAAGAGAAATTCCATGAGCAATCCAACTAGATGGCATTCATTGATCTGACCAAGACTTTTGATTCAGTTAATCAGGAAGTGCTATAAAGACCTAGTCAAAGGTCGGCTCTCCAGAGAAATTCGTATCATCATCCATGTCATCCATAGTAAGATGTGGTGACAGTCCTCACTGACAAAATATAATAATCCTTCTGAGGTCAAGACAGGAGTCAAGCAGGGATGTGGCATTTCCGCACCCTTTTCTCCATCTTCTTCATTACTCTTTTTCATCTTGTCAAGAGTAAGCTTCTGATGTGGACATTGTCGTCACGATGGACAGAAACTTTTTCAACCTCACTGGATTGAAATCTAAGGAGGCAACTCTGACCTTGTTTGTGAAATTTCAGTATGCGGATGACAATGTCTCCGAAGACAATCTTTAAGCCTGGCTCAACACCTTTGTGGAAGCATACTGAAGAATTGGTCTCTGTGTCAACCTGAAGGAGACTCAACACCTTTATCAACCTATCTCAGTCAAGTTCAATGGACAAAAACTTTCAAATGTGGATTGTTTCCCATTCCTGGGAAGTTACCTCTCGTCTAAGGTAGGCATTAATGTGGAGATTCAACATCACATCCAATCTGTGAGCGCTGCCTTCAGACGCCTAAGGATGAGAGTCTTTGACAATCGTGACTTCAGTGCTGATAGCAGGATTCTTGTGTATAAGGCAGTCAGCTTTTTGACTCTCCTACATAGCTCCAAAACTTGGACTATGTATATACATAACCTCAAGGACCTGGAGACCACATCAGCTGAGAGTTTAGGCATACTAATTTCAGTATCCTTGGAGCAGCCAGTAGCACTACCGACAAGACCATATTCATTGAAACTAACACCACTGGGCCAGCCACAAGCTTAGGATGCCTGAGTTCCAACTGCCAAAGCAAATCTTCTTTGCCTAGCTCTGGGAAGATACTTAAATGAGAAGAGAACAAAGAAAGCACTTAAGAGACTTGCGAAAAGTTTCCCTCAAGAAGTGCAACATTGATATCAATGCATGAGGGACACTCTTTCAGGAGAAGCTGTCTTGGAGGAAGCGTGTGTTTGAATGGACACGATTCTTTGAGAACACACGACAGCAAGAGGAAATGTGGAAAAGGAGCCAGGCATAGGAATGTCAGCGATCTCCAGGCCAACGAACAATTATACCTCGTGGAGGCACCTCTCAGATATGTGGTCGGGCTCATCAGCGACACAAGGATGCATAGAATCCATGACCTGTGACACGCAACTTCCTAGGGGTCCATTCCCGTTAGTGAGGGATTGCCAATGGCACCAATAGAGGGTAATGTGTATGAGATGCTATGTGGGAATAGATGGACATAGAGACCATGAAGGGCCGTGGGGATGGGTGTTAGAATAACTTGGCATGAGGAGCCATTGGTGTGGAGCATGAGGGGGTGTATACCCTGACATGGGTAGGCATGAGAAGAACCTTTTGCACTTGTTTTTCAAAAGATTCTCCCATTACCAATTCTGGTTCTAACGTCTTTGAATCGTGACTTTGAAAAAGTTATCCAACTCCATTAAGATTGTGGAAGACCAGGACTTGCCTATCTGTGCACTGGAGCGAGCCATATTGGGAGTGGAAGGTGCATGCTTACCACCTGAAACAATCCCCACTCTTGAAAGGCTGTGGTGAAAATTCATAACTGGGAAATAGGAGATGGGAATCCGAGAATATGGTTCTGGTCGCCTCTCCCTGATTTAATGAAAATCTTGGCCTTTATATCCACCTGAGAGAGCAGACAGGCTTTGGTATAAAGTTTTGTACGAAAGCTGCTCTTTTTCTGAACTTGAAGCAGTCCCTTAGTACTGTAGTGACGGCCTGTATTCTGTCTTGTGTATCAGGAGTAAGTTTCTCATCAATCATGGTGCCATGGCTCAAATGTATTGCTTTTCCAAGCTCCCCAGATGTGTTAGCAAATAGTAATTTGTACAATAAACCTTATACAAAATTATAAAATCAAGGCCTTAGATGGAGACAGGACAGAATAGCAGATCTTTAAATGGATGGATTATCACAGAATTACCTGCTCTGTATCACCACTTCAACCAAAAATGACAATTATTGTTGATTGCATGTATGTGTAACCACAGAAGATACATTTTTAATTAAGATAATGTCAGTGACCTTTAGTACATAATTGAACTTTGCTGTTTAACCTTTGCACTGTTTCCAGAGCTAAATTTAAACCCAAGGAATCCAGCAGCTGGAATTACCGTGATCAATGACAAGGATGTTAGAGAAGAGTGGCACTTACCAGCGCTGCAGTATTGCTTTGTCACCAGGTAGCACACACTTCCTGCTTTGTGCTAAATAACTCAAATAACCCTTAAGCAAAATAGCAGCCTTGAAGAAAAGAGTGGCCTTAAAGCGTGATCCAACCTCAGGACCAGATGTTTTCCATCCCGGGGTTTTAAATGAAGTAGGTGAGAATATTGCACATGCCCTAACTATAATCTTTTAGAGTCTCCCTGATTCTAGAACCATTCCTTTACATTGGAAAGTTTTGCACATTCCTTCACTGTTTAGGAAAGGTGAGAGGAGAACCAGGGGATTATAGACCAGTTAGCCAAATATCTGTTGCCATGAAATTGCTAGAGTCTTTAAAGAAAAATGAATTACAGCAGCAGAAAGCCTTGATCAGAGAGAGCAAATGTGGATTTGTAAAGGGTGGGCTGTGTCTGATTAATCAGATTGCATTTTTTTTTAAGTTCTGACTGAAGTAGTGAATGGAGGATTGTTTTTGGTCGTTATTTGAATTGACTTCCAGAAGGAATTTTAGGAAGTTCCTAAAGAGACTGTTAACTACAATTGAAACTTATGAAGTTGATGGTCTGGTTAGGAAATTGGCTGGCAGTCAGGAAAAATGGAGAGGTTATTTAATTAGCAAAATGAAATCAGTGGTCATAGAGTCATAGTGATGTTCCTCATGTATTGGTACTGTGGACCTAAACAGTTCACCATATCTCTTAATAACTGAGCTGATGGGTTAGAAAGCCATGTAGCCAAATTTGCCAATGCAACAAAGATAGGTAAGCAGTGTAGGTGATAGTAACTACTGTCATGAACAGTTACAGAAAGTTATCAAAAAGAGTAATGGAAGTCTGACCTTTACATCGAGATGAAAACAATACAAGGTGGTAGAACCTGTATTTTAACTGTACAAAACATAGTTTAGACCATGTCTGGAGTGAGTGCAAGGAGGTTTGTCAACTGCATCTATCTATTGATCATGGACACAGTACAAATAATTTGCCTTAGGAGAAGGGAAATATTTTTAAAAGGACATGAGTGATACCTTGTTCACACAGAGGGTGGTGCATCTATGGAATGAGCTGCCAGAGGAAGTGGTTGAGGCTAATGCAATTACAACATATAAAAGGCATCTAGATGGGTATATGAATAGGAAGGATTTAGAGGGATATGGGTCAAATGTTGGCAAATGGGACTAGGTCAGATTGGGATGTCTGGTAGTGGCGGACAAATTGACCTAAGGGTCTGTTTCCCTACTGTATAGCTCTGTGACTCTATATCTGGACGTCCAGGGTTATATTACAGTTTTTTAAAATTAGAATTTTATTATCACGAGTACTCAAGTATAGGAATACCTCAGTACAGTTAAAAAAAAGTATAAAGTCTTACACAAATTAGGGATCTGTTTCTAAATTAGATGGTAAAGGGGTGATCTAAGTGAAAATTTTGCTACCTCCATGTTTTAGGGGATGAATATTCATAACTAGGCTGGAGAGGGCGCAAGAGGAATATCTTAGTTTTTCAGAAGTGTAATTAGGAAACACTTTTGTTCACTCTCAAAGTTGTTCTGAACTCACTGCACTGACATTTATTGGTAAATTTCAAACTGAGATTGATGCTTGTTAATTAAAAGGGCATTTTTGGGATATGAAGTAAGGTTGTAAATCAGTCATGGTTTTGTTGAATGATGAAACAAATAATTTTAATTAACCTGCCTTTACTTACATTCAGTTCAGGTGAAGCTTTAACTTAGGCTTTTAGGCCAAAAGATAGGGACACTACCACTGCCCCACAGGTACCCCTTAACATTTATGACACCTCTGGGACAGGTGGGAGTAGAACCTGGACCTTCTGGCCCAAAGGTAGGGACTGTACCATTGTACCTTAAGACTCCTGAATGGTGGATTAGGGTTGGATAGAATTCCATGTATGCCATGTTGAACTTTCTAATAACTAGCAAGGATAAGCACCTTGTGCATTGCATGATAAGTTGAAATGAATTAGTTACGTATTTTGCTAACACTGAAATGATTTGGGATTGAGTAATGTTTCACTTTCTTCGGTGTGCTAGTCATGGATGTTGGTCATTGTCTAGTTCCTTATCCCAGACTCCATTGAAACCATGGGCAGAGTCTTATTAAAAGGCTATACAACTGTAGAAAAACATTGACGATCCCTGACAAAGTTCATGATTTGGACATTGAATGTCAGAAAGATGGATCTTAGTTGTGACGGCCATCCATATTAGAATAACCTGTCGACATACTTTTAGAGTTCATTTTTTAAAAATTCGTCCATGGGGTGCTGAGATCACTGGCCAATTCCTCATTCATTTTCCTGGAAAAGGTGTGGTAAACCACATTCTTAAACTGCTGCAGTTCTTGGGTTCTGTAGACATCTACAGTGCTGCAGGAAGCATGTTTCAGGATTTTTGACCCTGTTATTATGAATGTAAGTTGATGTGGTATTTTCATCCATCTGCTGCCCTTGTCCTTCTAGATGGGGTGTTTGGAAGGTGATGGTTCTTAATTATATGCTATTTCTATAAACTTGACATGATCTTTAGCTAACTACGAACTCTCTTTTGAATCATTTTCTTTCTCATCGGGGTGTCTGATATTGTATCAATGTTGACCTCTCCTTTTTGTTTTTCACTCATTGGGACAATTCACAAGAATTGGATGCGGTGGCAATCACTTGCTACCGAATATAGTTGTCTACCTTGGGAATAGTGTGTCATCAGTTCTGTGGGGTTTTTGCATGGCTGTTGAGCCCAATTCTAGAGCCACATCTCCAACCACACATTTGGCAGCTATTTCCAGGAGGTGGCATTGATCCTTGGCATTGAGGGTGTTTGCGTTTCTTTCTCTGCTTCCTTTTCTGTGCTTCCTCTTGCTGACTGTCATTCTCGAAGAATTCTATTCCTTCATACAAGAGCTCCCTCTGAGTTGGTTTCTTCTGAACGAGGATCTCCCATGCGTTGAAATCTGTGTTGCATTTCATAAGGGAAGCATTCAGGGAGTCTGTGACACTCTTCCTTTATCCTCCTCTTACTTGAGTATCTTCCTGGAGCTGGATGAAGATGATTTGCATTGGAGCTCAGGCATCCTACGCCAAAAGGTGTGGCACTGGAAAAGCACAGCAGGTCAGGCAGCATCCAAGGAGCAGGAGAGTCGGTGTATCGGGCATTAGCCCTAGGTGGGAAGGAAGATGGACAAGTAGGATTGTTCAAGAGGGCAGGGTCAAAGAGGAGGGTTGGATCTGGAGTAAGGTGGGGGATGGGAAGATGAGGAAACTGGTGAAATCGACATTGATGCCATGTGGTTGCAGGGTCCCAAGGCAGACAATGAGGCATCCCTCCTCCAGGCATTGGTTGGCTTGGATTTGGTGATGGAGGAGGGCCAGGACTTGCATGTCCATGGGGGAGTGGGAGGTGGAGTTGAAGTGGCCGGCCATAGGGCGATGGGGTTGTTGGGTGCGTTGCCCTATGCTTGTCCTCCTGGCTGATGTGGAAAATCCATCTCAAACAGCCTTAATGCTACCTCTCAGGGGCCTTGAGGCAGCATCTATACATAATCTCAAGTTTTGGAGCAATATAGAAGAGTCAGAAGAATAACCGTAGTCAGTTCTGATATCACACGATAGTTCCTTTTTCATCCAGTCTCGGGTTATAAGAAAATTGTGCAATAGCCACGCCATTTAAGCTAATGGGACTGAAATTGCATTCTAGACAATACTGGTAAAGAAAGTTCACATTTTGCAAATAATGGTATAAACTCTTCAATTGCGTTAAAGCCAATTCGAGTTGAAGAAATGCACGTTATTAGCAGAATCAGCTGTACTTTTGCATTGCAAGATCTTGGTACCAGCATGAAAGTTATAGTCCATCATCCTTAGGCATCCAAAAGCGACACTCACAGATTGGACGCGATGTCAGATCTCCGCATTAATGTCAGTCATAGATGAGATTTAGCTTCCTTGGTAGAGGAAATGTTCGATGTTTGGACGGATTTCTTTGTTGATCTTAATGGAGGAATGGACTGAAATTTGACCTGGGACAGGAATGTAAAGGGTTTGTCTTCTTGAGATTGAGGCTGAGATTAATTCTTCGATATGTTTCCACAAAGGCATTAAGTAAGGTTTGAAGATTCAATTCCGAGAGCGCGGAGATGATCTCATCCGATTACCGAAATCAAGTGAGCTCTGTGTTGTTGTCTTCGTGAATTTTGACTGGTTGAGGTGGAAACATTTTCTCTCTATTCTGTAGACGGTGGTGGTGATGAAGATGGAGCAAAGGGAGGGGTTGATGACACATCTTTACTTGACCACTGTCTTGCCCTCAAAGGATTCTGTTATATTACCATTGATGAGGACCGTCGCCAGTATCTAGCCATAGAGGAGACAGAGGATGTTAATTAATTTCTTTGACCAGCTGGTCTTTGACAGGGTCTTTCAAAGCACTTCTGGATTGACTGAGTCAAATACGGAACATTTTTACAGTATGAGTAGATTTGATTTGATGTATAATTGTCACGTACTGAGACACAGTGAAAACTATTGTTTTGTGTGCTAACCAGATACATCATACCTTACATAAGTGTACATTAGGGTAATAAAACATAATGTAGAATATAATGTTACAGCTACAGAGAAAAATCAACTCTAATATATGAGAGGTCCATTCATAAGTCTGATAACAGCAGGGAAGAATGAGTTCCTAAATCTGTTGGTACATGATTTCAAACTTTTGTATTTTCTGTCCGATGGAAGGTGGTGCAAGAGAATAGAACTGGGGTAGAAAGGGTTTTTGATTATGTTGACTGCTTTCCTGAGGCAGCAGAAGTGTAGACAGAGTCATAGAAGGAAGGCTGGTTCGTTTGATGGACTGGGCTGTTTTCATAACTCTTTATAATTTCTTCCAGTCTTGGGCAGAGTGCTGTGATGTATCCGGATAGGATGCTTTCTATGATAAGAGTAAGAGTCATGTGGATATACCAAATTTTTTTAGCCTTCTGAGAAAGTAGAGCCATTAGTGTGCTTTCTTGACTGTTGCATTGACGTGCACAGACATAGAATGCTGATTGGTGGGGGTATTACAATGGAGAATGCAACAAAGTAGATAAATCACCAGGGCCAGTTGAAATATTTCCCACGCTGTTGCGAGAGGCTGGGGTCAAAATAGCAGGAGCATTGGCAAGAATTTTCAATTCCTCTCAGGCCACAGGAGAGATGCCAGAAGCAAGAACAGACGTTTCTGGAAAAGCTCAGCAGGTCTGGCAGCGTCTGTGAACAGAAATCAGAGTTAATGTTTTGGGTCTAGTGACCCTTAGAACCTAAGAGATGCCAGAAGATTGGAGGGCAGCCAATATGGGGCTGTTATTAAAGAGGGAGCAAGGGATAAGTGAGGAAACTACAGGCTGGTTAGTTTAACCTTGGCACTGGGAAAACTGTTGGCCCTGCAAGTCATATCCACATCCCTCGAGTGAATTAAGGAAAACATTGCTGAACAATAAAATTAACCAACACTTAGAGAGGCAGGGATTAGTCAAAAACAGGAAAGTTATTTTTCGAAGAGGTAACCACGTGTGTAGATGAGGGCATCGACATAGTCAAGGCTTTCAATAAGGTGCTGCCTGGGAGACTGATAACGCAGGTAAGAACCCGTAGGATCCGAGGAAATTTGGCTAATTGGATCTGGAATTGGCTGAATGGCAGGAAGCAGACATGATGGTGGAGGGATGTTTCTGTGACTGGAATGCTGTGTTCATTGGGGCTACGCAGTGTTGGGCCCTTGCTGTTTGTAATATACATAAATGATACAAACTCGAATGTAGGAGTGTTGATCAGTAAGTTTGTAGATGATAACATTGATGGGGTGGTAAATAGTGAGGAGGATAGCCTTAGATTACAGGAGGGTATTGATGGGCTGGTCAGTGGTAAATGGAATTCAATCTGGATAAGTGTGAAATGATGCACTTGGGCAGGACAAAAAAGGCAAAGGAATTAATGATGTACAGTAAGATCCTGAAAACATGGAGGATTGGGGATCTTGATGTACATTACACTGGTCTCATATGTTGCAGGGAAAGTAGATAAAGTGATTAGGAACTCACATGGGGTATGGCCTTTATTAGCTGAGGCATAGAGTTTAAGATTGGAAGGTTGTGCTGAAAGTGTACAAAAAGTTGGTTAGGCCACAGCTAGAGAATTGTGTGAAGTTCTGGATTCCACACTGTGGAGAGATGTGATTGCACCAGTGAGATTACAGAGGAGATTTATTTACCAGGATGTTGTCTGGGCTGGCGAGTTAGTAATTACGAGCAATTGGATAGATACGCACGCACGCACACACACACCTTGGAGCAGACGAGACTGAGGAGGGACATGATTGAGATGTATAAAATTGAGGGGCATGGATAGCGTAGACAGGAAAAAACATTTTCCTTTTGTTGCAGGGCTCTGTGACCAGAATCATAGACTTACAGTAAAGGGCAGGGGGTTTAGAGGGAATGTGAGAAAACTTTCTTCATAAGGGGGTGGTGGCAATCTGGAACTCTCTGTCTGTAAGGTAGTACAGGCAGAAACCCTCATCACATTTAGAAGTATTTAAATGTGCTTTTACAATGTCAAGGCATTACAAGGTCATGGGCCAAGTGCTGGAAAGTGGGGTTAGAATAGTTAGGTGGTGGTTTTTGATCATTGCAGACTTGATGGGCCAAAGGGCATTTTCTGTGCTGTAAACCTCTGTATTCTCCAACTTAAGTTGAGCTTAAATGTGCTTGCTAAATTGTACATGGTAACAGATTGGTAATTGTATCTGTATCATTGTTGATGCAGGAAGGAACTATCAGAACTTTCCTCTGGCAATTTGTGCAGCATCATTGGCTATGTTACTTTTGTCGGTAGACAGGAACGCATTCGAATCAAAGGTATGTATCTCACTCTCCCAGGCATTTCTCACTTCCTGTACTTAATCATAGATTTGTATTACTCCCAAGGCCTGTCAAACTCTCTACCTCATTCCCAGGCATCTGTCATTCACTGTACCTCACTCCCAGGGTGCCTGTTACTTCCTTTTCCTCTCTCTCAAGCATCTTTCTCTCTCTCTATCTCAGTTCTTAGATTGGTCAGCTTCTCCTAGCATTGGTCATGCTGTGTACCTTACAGATTTGTGAAAGTAATGGCCAGCTGTACTGTAAAGTTCTATGACATAGATTATACAATGGTCTTTTAACGGTCTTCCTTAATATCTCATCACATATGAGGGCACGCACATTGGGTTAAGGGAACTCAGTCCAGCTGTTTCATGTTCAGTTGATCTTTGCAGAGCGACCTGACGAATTCCTGGTTTACCGCTGGCTGCACCTAATTGATGGAACAGCCTCAGAACCTTTTGTCCTGAAGCTTTTCTCAACCTCTCAGCCCGAGATTCAGAATCAGATATCCCCGTGCAGCATAGCAGACAATACCGGTAAGAGGCTTCACATCACTTGGTGTTTGTGGTCTTTGTGAAAAAGTGTGCTCCCATGGCTTACTCTGTAGCTTGACATGAAACTGGGGGGAAAAATAGAGATGCATCTCTGCCGCGTCTTTCACAATCTTGGCATGTGTAAAAGCAACCAGCTCTGCTAAAATATGGAACATGTGGCAGCCAGATTGTGCACAGCAAGGTTCCACAAACAGCAGCAGGATAATGACCAGATAGTAGACCTTGTTATAATTTTACCTGAAGGCTAAATATTGGCTCATGACACTAGGGAAAGCAATCCTTTTTGTCTTTGAAATAGTGACTGTGGGGGGATGGATGTTTTACATTCATCTGAGAGGGTTTAGCCACTTTTGGAATATTGCATCCAGTTCTGGTCTCCCTCCCGATCAGAAGGATGTTGTGAAACTTGAAAGGGTTCAGAAAAGATTTACCAGGATGTTTCCAGGTTTGGAAGATTTGAGCTACAGGGAGAGGCTTAATAGGCTGGGGCTGTTTTCCCTGGAGAGTTAGAGGCTGAGGGGTGACCTTGTACAGGTCTATAAAACCATGAGGGGCATGGATATCGGGTCTTTTCCCTGGTGTCCAAGGATGTGTAGGCTATGTGGTTTAGCCATGGGAAATTCGGTGGGAGGATCTGGATGAGATGCTCTTCAATGGGCTATTGGGGACATGATGGGCCAAATAGCCTTCTCCATTCTGTAGGGATTCTATGATTCAACAAGGATGAAAAATTATTGGGAGTATGCAGGAATGTAGATTGGAGGTTAAAATTAGCCATGATCTTATTGAATGGCAGAGCAGGCTTGAAGGAATGAGGGGCCTTAACTTGTACTTTGTTCATACCGTTCAGTAAGGAATATTCTTAAAGGGACTCACCAGTGTGTTGGTTGTGCATTATTACCAATTTCCGGATTCCAAACTGCTCAGGAACATTAGCAGAGGAGGGCCTCAACTTAGATGATGCCAAGATAAACAGAATGATTCAATGAAAACCCATGCTCAAAAGTGTTTCTTTTTTTTTGATTTAAGTGACCTTGCTTGTGTGTACGAATGTCACACTGGAATGCAAAACGATCAATACCAGTGGGAAAAAAAAAGCATTTCCTTACCTGCAAAGCACAACATACAGCCAGGTATATGTCAATGGTATGTATATGGCGAGAGGACGTCTAGTGCATGTATTGTTGGGAAACTGTGAAGGAAGGGGCCCTGTTTTCTTGGACTTCCTCATGACTATAGGGATGGGAATGAATAGAGTGTGGGGTGAAGCCTAAATATAGAGGGTAGGTAAGAAAATAGAAAATATTGTAATCTGTAGAATTTTGTTGGGTAAACATTTTGAGTGTCTTGGACAGAAGGCAGATTGATGAAGTTAAGATATAGATCAATCTAAGAGTTAGACAGAATGATCTCCCGTTCTATGTCAGTCTCCTGATGGAGGTTACTTGGAGGGGAGAGAGACTTGAATTTGGTTCAGCTGACACTTTTTAACGAAAGCCTGATCAGATGAAAAAAGGTTTAGTGCTTTGTTGGAGGTGCAGAGGACCCTTAACAGAATTGTTCACATTCTGTGAATGAAGTTAAACTAATCCTCTGCAGTGCATTATGTTTGATTGCTAGAGGCACATATGCCATCGCAAAACTGTCCAATAAAACAGAATAAGGGGTCGCCCTTTTAAGATGGAGATGAGAATTTTTTTAGTTATAGAAGCTCATGAGACTTTGGACCTCTACTTTGGAAGTAGAATCTTTAAGTAGTTTTGAAGGAGGAATAAATATATTCTTGATATTAAAGCAGGTGAAAGGTTATTGAGGGTAGGTGGGAAAACGGCATAATCACATGATTTTATTGAATGGTACAGCAGGCTTGCGGGACTGAGTGATCCCCTCCTGAACCTGATTGATACTTCTGTAAACTTAAGAGCAATTTGAGGCCCTAAGAACAGCTGAGGATTTGTCCTTGTCTTTTAGACCAATTGAGGTAGGATGTTTTGGTCACTGCATTGAGTATAGGAGTTGGGATGTCATGTTGCAGCTGTACAGGACATTGGTTAGGCCACTTTCAGAATATTGCGTTCAGTTCTGGGTCTCCCTTCTATAGGAAAGATGTTGTTAAACTTGAAGGGGTTCAGAAAAAAAATTACAAGGATGTTGCCAGGGTTTGAGCTATGGGGAGAGGCTGAATAGGCCCAGGCTTTTTTTTCCCTGGAGTGTCAGAGGCTGAGGGGTGATCTTATAGAGGTGTATAAAATCCTGAGGGGCATGGATAGGGTGAGTATCCATGGTCTTTTTCCTTGAGTAGGGTAGTCCAAAACTAGAGGGCATATAGTTTAAGGTGAGAGGAGAAAGATATAAAAAGGGCCTAAGGGGCAACTTTTTCATGCAGAGGGTGGTGCGTGTATGGAATGAGCTGCCAGAGGAAGTGGTGGGGGCTGGTACAATTCCAACATTTAAAAGGCATCTGGATGGGTATATGAGTAGGAAGGGTTTAGAGGAATATTGTCCAAATTTTGGCAAATAGGACTAGATTAATTAAGGATATCTGGTCGGCATGGACAAGTTGGACTGAAGGAAATGCTGTACAGTTCTGACTCTATGTAGACAACTAGTGCCCCAACTCATTATAAGTTCAGAATGGTAAATGAGCCTGGAATTTGGTGGGCCTGCCACTGCACCAGGCACTTACAGTTATCTGTCCAGGAGGCAGGAAGTGGTGTGTGACATTATGAGCAGTTCCCCTAGCCTCTGAGCATTGAAGTAATTCACTGCAATAATTCTTAACTTAGGTCTTAATGTTTTTACCTCCACCTGTCCCCTTTAGGCCATCATCAAGGGAAATTATATGTGAAAAACCCAAAGGTAAAGGAGTTTATTAATTGGATACAATCTGCCAAGGATCAAGAAAGGGACACATTAAGTCACACTCAGATTGGTGGATGTTACACCTATCCTCCCCTTCCTTCAAGTGAGCGGGATTATCGACGTGAAATACTTGGTGAGGAAGCTGGAACTGGTCTCTTGCTTAACATTGGTGTTGCATATTTCTTTTATCTGTTTTAGCCTTCTCTGCTCCGCTGCTGTCTGCCTTCCCTCTTAGAAGGCTGTGGCCTTCACTACCACTGCAGAATGTTGGGACATGATCAAAGCTGATACCTCCATTGCAGCCAATGCTGACCAAGTGCTTTGCTGTAGGAGTTGCAGTCTGTCTGTTGCTCTGCCTGTCCTTATGGTGGATATAAAAGATTTCAAGGCCACTATTCAGAGATCTCCCTGGTGTCCTGCAATTATTCAACATGACTGTCAAAACATTGTTACTTTAAGGTAGGTTGCCCTCCTTTCTATGCTATAAAAGTTAGATTCACAAAGACCTACAGCATGGAGACAGGCCCTCTAGCCCGAACAGGTCCATGCTGACCAAAAGGTCCATTAACACTAACCGCATTTCCTTGCACTTGGCCAAATGCCTTTTAAATGTTACTAAGATACCTGTCACAACCACTTGGCAGCTCATTCCACATGCTTACCACTCTTTGTGTAAAAAAAAAAATGCCTCTTGGGTTCCCTTTTATTCTTTCCCCTCTAACCTAAACTGATGCCCTCGAGTCCTTGATTCCTCAATCCTGGGAAAAAGAAGCATGCACCTGAACTCCAAGGTCTCTGTGTTCCACTACACTCCTTATATAAGGCTCTACCATTCATCATGAAACTCCTACTTTGATTTGACTTTCCAAAATGCAAGACCTCACCCTTATCTATATTAAACTCTATTTGCTATTTCTCAGCCCACTTCCCCAGCTAATCAAGGTCGTTCTGCAATTACTGATAACCTTTCTCAAGGTCCACGAGATCTCCTATTTTAGGGTCACCTGCAAACTTACTAATCATGCCTTGTATATTCTCATCCAAATCATTGATATAAATAACAAACAGCAATGGGCCCATCACCAACTCCTGAGGCACTCCACCACTAGCAGGCCTCCAGTCTGACTAGCATCCTTCTACTGTTACCCTCTGCTTTGTACCATCAAGCTATTTGTGAATCCAATTTGCCAGCTTCTCCTGGATTCCATGTGATCTAACCTTCCAGAGCAGCATACCACGTGGAACCTTATGAGAGGCCTTATTGAAATCCATATAGCCTACGTCTCCTGTCCTGCCCTTGTCAACCTTCCTGGTCACTTCATTAAAGAACTCTAACAAGTTCTGTGCTGCTTACTGTGATCTAATGTAATCTTGTCGAGCGTATGATATAGAAACCAGCAGTGCCTACAGGAACATTTCTACCTTTGATTTTAAGGAAAGTCAAATCTATCTTTCTTAGGTATGTCTCCCTTGACTACGATGTCTGAGCTGAAGCAGTATATGAATCAGCTGGAGTACCGAGAATATAGGCAGGTCACCATCCAGGGACGAATCAAATCTGTAAAATACAAGTTACTGGGCAAAATGGATGAGGAGGTAACAGAGATGTCTAAACAGTTTTACATTGGGGTTGGTGGCAAAGGGAATAGGCTAAGAGTGGAATATTGTACGAACACAATGACTCAAGTAGTGTTGGGAAAGTAAAAAATTGTATTTGTTTGTGTACTTCCAGACATGCCAGGTGGATTCACCAGGGCAGCATTACCTTACTCAGAGACACCTTGTGTCATCTGTGCTCAGAGATTGCACTTTAACGTCTGTGGGTTCAGATCCCACTGCAGAAAATTGTGCATTATATCCAAACAGATTCTCAAAAAGTGGAATACGGATGAAGGTAACAGATGAAACATCAAATGAAGGCCCTCTCTGAATTCTGGTTAACATAAAAGAACCTAAGGGATTCTTTGAAGAAGACTGGGAGGGGTGTTTGCCTAGTCTCGTGGCCGATGTGTATACGTGACATAATGTTACGAGAAAACAAGTTTTCTGACCATTATCTGATGACAGCTTGCTGAACACAAATTGCTACCGTGCTTCCTACATCGTGACAAAGACATTACAGCCAAGTGATTATTTTTAAAGTTGTTTTAAACTGTTCCAGTGTCATTTTGCACGGAAACATGTTTTCTTATTTTTTTCATGTCAGTGCACCAATATTACAAGATACCCTCCCTATCTTACAAGGCTTTAATATGATTCTCGCCACCTTTCACCATATCAGTGGTTTGTGCTGGGTAAAGAAGACACTGACGTAGGCTTTTGTGACGTTACATCTTGGCAGTAAACAGGAAGTTTCTGTCATTATCAGATTTCCAGCCTATTAGGTAGCCAATTGATTTATCTGGCAAGTTCTTGTCTTACAGTTCACTGAAGTCTATAATGCTGTTGGAGGAACTGAGGAGTATGAAGAATTGCTTGACGCTGACCAGCCATTTCAGGGCACAAGAGGAAACAAAAGTCCTGTAATCCCTATCGTGAGGTGAGACTTATTTTCCATATGTGGAATTATTTTCTGTTGTTGGAAATTCGTGTTTGTGAAGGCAAGATATATTTATTTCTAAGGTCTCTAGTTGGAGATTCGTTCAGGCAATTCGAAGTCAGTTATTTTGCTGGGTAGGAAAATCAGCTACTTTGAATTACTCGGTGCTGGAGATCTGTCCCCTGGTGAAGGCAATGACCAACATATGGGGTCTGAATTCAGATCTCGCTCTGCCTGTTTCACATTCATGAATTTGAACAGAGTGTGTCAATAAGCTAGTTGACTGCAAAGAGCTTTGTGATGTCACCTGGTGTTCAGCCAGTTACATTTCTAGGTGGGTGGGAGTTGGTCATTGGGATGATTATCAGAAGTAGGAATCTTGGTTGATGTTCTCCCCCATCTTCCAGAAACCTCTTGTTTTGCTGCCAGGGCTAATGCCAGATAATTCACTGCAGACTAGAGAATGGATCAGAGGGTATTCCTCATCTTGTTGGGCAAGTTACTGTGTCAAACAACTGAAACAACAATCAAAAGACATAATTAGCAGCAGTAATCCAGGAGAGTGAAACCAAGATTGGAAAGGTAGTCAAAAGGTTGTGATCAGGTGACAAGCTTGGCTTTTAGTTCCTCTGTGTTGAGATGTAACTGAAGGAGCTAACAATTCACACGGTTTAGAGATATTGGTGGGGCAGAGGAGGGAGAATGAGGCATACAGTAGGAGGCAATGCAGTGAGACCTAACCTCAGCAGAAAGGAAGACCCCACCTTCTCTGTGTTGGAAATGTGACTGAATTAATATACTGGAACTTTATGTTTCACCAGTGGACCTCCTCCGAAGAAACAAGCTGGCTTATCACAGAAAAGAAAAAGAAAAAGTGCATTCTGCGAGAAAAAATGTACACCAATGAGGTAACTGAAACATTCACTCACTCTGAATGTCTTGCTGCTCAGTGCTGCACATCTAACGACTGAACTCCAATTCTTTTATCAGGTTGCTGACTAATTCTAAGATACCTACTAAGTGAAAGAGGGAATTTGTGACAAACCTTTTAGCCCAGCCAATAGTGAGAATGTGAACTTGCTACAATAGTGACTGAGGTGAATTGTATCGATATATTTAAGGGAAATCTGGATAAATACATGATGCAGAAAGGAATAGAAGACTATGCTGGTGGGGTCTGGTTAAGAGGAAGCTTGTACAGAGCATAAAGTTTACCATGGGCCAAAAGGGGTGTTTCTGTGCTGTAAACACTGTGTAATTCTTGTAGCTCTGCATTTGAATTCTCCATGAGCTCACATTGTCTTCACAGCCCAGCAATGCCTCGCCTTTAGGCTGGAGTTTTTCTCTATGTTCCCTTGCTTAGCTCCACTGTGCACAATTTCCAAATTGTTCAGAACTCGAGAACAGTGTTGTAACTTGTCCAGAATTAGGCGCATTCAGAAATATCATCCTTTTAAACATCACAAGCTGCATTTCTTTTAATGCACTGACACCATGTTCCATGTTCTATTGTTTAGATCCTCTGCTCTCCAACTCCTGACAGCTCCATATTTTCCTTGCTCTACTGCAAATGTGGTGATAATGCCCAAGGATACCTTTTAAATCTGTTTACTGAATTAAAGTTCTCCACTTAAAAATAGATTGACAAGGTTATTTAGTGTAGAACATAAAGAGTGGGAATGGACGTTAGCCCCTTGAACTGACTCTGACATTAATTAAGATCACAGCTAATCTGATTATGGCCTTACCCCCACTTTTGATTTCTGCCCACCATAACCTGTGACTGTTTTGTCGATCAAAAGTATGTCTCAGCCTTGAACATAGTCAGTGGCCAGGAGAAAGTGAGGACTGCAGATACTGGAGATCAAAGTCGAGAGTGTGTTGCTGGAAAAGCACAACAGGTCAGGCAGCATCAGAGGAGCAGGAGAATCCACGTTTCGGGCTTAAGCCCTTCATCAGGAATGAGCCGGGGGCTGAAAGATAAATGGGAGGGATTAGGGCTTGGGGAAGGATTATCCCAGTCCCAAGCCTCCATCTCGGCACCACCCTCCTGACCTGTCCATCACCTTTCCCATCTATCTGCTCCAACCCCCCCCCCCCCGACCTCTCCCGACCTCTCCTCACCTTCATCTACCTATCGCTTTCTCAGCTACCTTCCCCCAACCCCATCCCCCATCTCTCAGCCCCCTGTCCACAAGCCTCATTCCTGATGAAGGGCTTATACCCGGAATGTCGATTCTCCTCCTTGGATGCTGCCTGACCTGCTGTGCCTTTCCACTGACACACTCTCACCCCATATTCAGTGGCTGTCTTTCACTGCTCTCTGTTGGAGAAAATTTCAGAGATTGACAATCCTATGAGAGAAGGAATTTCTCTTTTGCTTCTGTCTTAATGGGAGCTCCTTTATTATTAAACTCTGTCGCGTAGTTTCAGAATCTTCCATGAAAGGAACCTCCTTTTTAGAATTTTGTAATTCAACAAGATCACCTCTTCTACTTGCTGTTTAGCCCCAGTTTGATTAATGTTTCTTCATAAGGTAGCTGCTTCGTCTTAGGTGTCAACCTGGTGAACTTTCTGTGAACTGCCTCCTTAAATAAGGAAACCGAAAGTGCACACCGTACTCTGAGTGGCATCTCGCCAATTCCCTATATACTTGTAGCAAGACTTCCTACATTTATGTTTAAAAAGAAGTACCCTGGACTTGAATACAAATTCAAAGCATCTGTGTGAAAGTTTGGTAAACTACTGGTTGGGCCTCAGCTGGAGTGTTGCTTCAAATATTAAGTTTCACATTTTCAAAAGATATTGAGGCCTGGAGAGAGTGGAGAAGAAATTTACGAGGATGGGGGACTTCAGTTATCAGACAAAATTGAGCAGCTGAGATTGTTCTCCCTAAGGTTTAAAGGGATATTGGCAGAACGAGAGGGGGAAATGAGGAGAATTGCTTTCTATCGGTTGAATTGGAGAGATCTGAAACATGCTGCCTAAAAGGATAGTAGAAATCCATTTAAAAACGGCTTTCAAAAGGGAGTTATTTGCAGGGCTATACGGAAAAAGCAAAGAAATTGGGCTAATGGGAAGACTGTGTTTTAAAGAGGCACAATAGGCACAGTGGGCTGAACGGCCTCCTCTGCCATATCATTTCGTAAAACTGTATCTCCTCGACTCTGATTTCTGCCACCTTTTAGTACATGTGACAATAAATTCTGATTCTCACTTAACCTCTCTCCAGTTTAGAACATTAGCATGTGAAAGCACCACATAATATAATTGGTTCCTTTTTAACCTAGACTCTGTAAGGATACAGGATCAACTAGGGTGGGAGAGAATGCAGCTCATCATCTACGAAGTCACGAGAAGGACGTGAACCGTGATGCAAGTCCTGGGAAAGGTTCGAACAAACTGAGCTTCCTTGTAGCATTTTGTGTTTTGTTCTGTTGTTAGGATGTGGCATGGGGGTTATCATCCCAAAAGTGATAACTCCTGAAGTCAGAATATGACTGAGCTGTGACTCTATTTTCCACCATTATCCTTAGCAGCTAAAGATCTGGATGTACTCTGTGACTAGGTTCTCAAATGCAGCCTGCCAGTGTTGGTGAGAGACCAGAGGCCAGCCAGTAGCTGACAAGCTCAGAAGCCCCCACTTTTAAGAGAAAGTCAGAGGGCTGACATCTTGTGGCTGTAGAGATTACTTACGTGGAACCACATCTGCTGTGTTCGAGTTGGGTTTGGGAAGGAGTTAATTGACCCTTTGCAATCTCAAAAAGGGATTACACACATTATTGAGAGGCTCATGTGATATTATCTGTTGGCACCAATTCGTGTTCCAGGTTATTTTCATTCAGATAGTTTATCAGTGTGCAAGCAGTCTGATGTAATGAAGAAAACCAGGATTAGTTTGAGATTGTTGTAATTAGAATCATTGCTGTTATGGAGACAATCTTATCTATGCTAGCTTTTTAGTATCGAGCTAGATTCTGCCCGCTGCAGTTAAATATCTTTTAAATTGTTATTGAATCTGTGTCCACCCATTCATTTCAAATAGCATATTACAGATCATCACAACAACAAAATTGAAAATTCTCTGTTCCTGCACCTTCCCACCAAATTGTTTCAGATTAGCTTATATTGCTGACCTTATTCTTTCTAGCATAGTGAATCCCTTAACATTTCTTTGCCTTAAATTTCACCTGCCAGGTGTCTGAAAGACAGCATAGATAAAGGCTCTTTGGCCCATTGGGTCTGCGCAAGTCAAAAATAACCACCTAATTATTCTAATCTCATTTTCCAGCAATTGGTCCATAGCCTTCTGTGCCTTGGCATCACAAATGAACAGCTATTTCTTCTGTGTCCTCCTGAATGAAGTCTGTTATTTTGTTCAGTTTACTACCTTTGATTTTTGTGTTATCTTAAGTTATGCCTGAGGTGATCAATATATTTCAGTAATAACTTTTCATGTTTATAGATAAAGATGTATATGCATTTCCAGATAGTAGATTAATCTGGGCTTGATACAGGGCGAGAAGGGAGAGTGGAGTAATGAGGTTAGTCAGGGATTGAATCAGGTTATGTAGAGAAAATCAGGGATTAGTGTGGGAATGATGATAAAGAACAATGGGGAAGGAGGAGAGCAGTATGATTAGTTTGGGATATACACAAGGCTACATGGAGACAGTGTGTCAATGGAATTAGTTTGGGGATTGATATAGGGTGTAGGAAAGGCAAGAGTCAACAGAATTAATTTGGGTATTGCTAAAAAGTTGTAAGGAGAGCAAGGCACTTGGATTATTTTTGCATTGGTATAAGGATTTGGGGAGATAAGGCAATGGGAATATTCAGGATTGATCTGCAAAGCAAAATATAGGATGGGCTGAATGGCCATCTCTTGAGCTTTAAATTTCTATGACTCTCTCTTGTGGATTCACACTATATCTAATGTTTAAGATAAGGTTTCCTCCCACAATCCAAAGGTGTGCAGGTCAGGTGAATTGGCCATGCTAAATTGCCCATAGTGTTAGGTGCATTAGTCAGGGGGAATGGGTCTGGGTGGGTTACTGTTCGGAAGGTCAGTGTGGACTTGTTGGGCCGAAGGGCCTGTTTCCATACTGTAAGAAATCTAATCTAATCTAATCTAAAAAAATCAATATAGCGTGGCTGGTTGAGATGTTAAATATCATTGCTGTCCAACTGTTCAAATTAAGGTATTATACAATTGAGTTGAAGAGCAGAGATTTTTCTTAGTCTCATTCCTAAAGCAATACCATTTAAAAGTAAATTCATAACCATCAATCTAATCAGTGCATGTGAATTGTACTCTGCACAAAATGGCTGCTGCATTCACTTACATAATAGTGGCAGTACTGTAAAAGTAAACTTTTGTATAAAGTAGATTTGGGTGTAAAGTTTGAAATGGTATGAATGCAGTACAGCATTTCTTTCTTTTGAAGCCCTCAACTTCATAAAAGCATGTGAGGAGTTCTACACAGACTCTGATGATGTGGAGGAGACTCCAAGTGCAATGAGCTTAGCCCAGCCCATCTTCTCTCGGATTGACTGCTCATCACAGCGAGAGCACATTGCCCATCGGGGAAACGTTTCCCAAATGGTAGCTCGTTGCTTCCACTTCAGAGACAAGTCCTTCCTCCTCAAAACCTTTGGTCTCCAGCCGTCCAATTTTTCTGGAATCCCAGCAGGTCAGACTGAGGATCTGGAACAATGTGAACCAGCATGTTGCTATGGATACTACACTGTGACCATTTTAGGTAAAGTGAGTTTGGTTAACAAGATCTGGAAGTTTTAACGTTTTGCTATTATCAGCACGTATTGGCAATTTGTGCAGGAGCTTCTGTATCTTAGGACTAGCCTGTACATAACAGTTTTTAATTGTTACGAGGCTTTTGGGAAAGCGTGGACAGAGGTTAGTTTGACATACAAATCTATAAGGGGAGTGTAACTGCTTTGAAATTGATACAGGGAGAATATGAGGACTGCAGATGCTAGAGATCAGAGTTGAAAAGTGTGGCACTGGAAAAGCAGAGCAGGTCCGATAGGAAAGTCTGTTATTTTGTTCAGTTTACTACCTTTGAATTTTGTGTTATCTGAAGTTATGCCCAAGGTCATCAAAATATTTCAGTAATAACTTTTCATCTTTATAGATAAAGATCTATATGCATTTCCGGATAGTAGATTAGTCTGGGCTTGATACAGGGCTAGAAGGGGAGAGCAATTCCACTCCAGGACATGCCAGATGGCCTCCTAATCAAGGACCGCAATTTCCCCTCCCACATGATCAACCATGCCCTCCAGAGTATCTCCTCCACTTCCTTCCCCTCTGCCCTTGAACCCCATCCTTCCAACTGCAAGAAGGATAGAACCGCGCCCCCCCCTCCCCCGTCCTCACCTTCCACCACACTAATCTCCAGATACAGTGCATCATCTCCTGCCATTTCTGTCACCTACAGTCAGACCCACCACCAGGGATATATTTCCCTCAACCTCCATCTGTGTTCCGTTCGTGGCTCCCTCGTTAGGTCCACATCCCCCACCAACCCACCCTCCACTCCCTGCACCTTCCCTTGCCACCGCAAGAGGTGTATAACCTGCACACACACCACCCCCCCTTTCCCTGTATCCAAGATCCCAAAGGATCCTTCCATATCTGGGAGAGATTTTCCTGCACATCCACCCACTTCACCTACTGTGTGCATTGCTCTCAATGTGGTCTCCTGTACATTGGGGATACAGGATGCCAACTCACGGAACATTTAGGGAACATCTCTGAGACACACACACCAAACAACCCCACTGCCCTGTGGCTGACAATTTCAACTCCCCCTCCCACTCTGCCAAGGACATGCAAGTCCTGGCCCCCTCCCCTGCCAAATCCTATCCACCTTACGCCTGGAGGAAGAACGCCTCACCTTCCACCTTGGGCCCCACCAACCAGATGGCATCAACGTCGATTTCACCATTTTCCTCTTCTCCCCTCCCCCACCTCATATCAGATCCAACTCGGCACCACCCTCTTGAACTGTCCTACCTGTCCATCTTCCTTCCCACCTATCTACTCCATCCTCCCCATTGACCTATCACTATCACCCCCCACCACCATCGACCTATTGCCTTCCCAGCTACCTCGCCCCCACCCGCATTCTCTGATTGATCTCTCAGTCCTCCTCCTCCCCCCCACCACCACATTCCTGATGAAGAGCTTATGCCCAAAACATTAGTTCTCCTGCTTCTTGGATGCTGCCTGGCTTGCTGTGCTTTTCCAGTCCCACACTCTTCGACATTGAAATTGATACACCTGTGTTGAGAGAATAGAGCAGTGGGATTAATTTGGGATTGTATTCTACAGGGAGATATTGGGACAAAGAGAATTAGTATTGGATCCCTCTTACAAGGAGTTGATAAACACAGTGGGCCAAATGGCCATCTGTGGACTCTAGACCTGCTTGGTTCTAGTGCTGTAGATTGCAATTTTGGTCCCTTTTCTTTGTAAGGTGTTCTGTGTTACTGGAATATAATGTCTCTGATACTAATGCCCTTCTGAAGGCTTCTCCAAGAGTTGTTCATATGTGACCTATGCGTCAGCCCTTTTAAGATCTCCCAGGGATATGAACAGCAATCAGGTAAAAGTTACTTGTTTTCAAATCATTCCCATCAATGGAGGCTTTATTGGCATTGCTGCCATATATTGTCTATCCCCAGTTGCCTTAAGGTTGTTGTGTGGACCTTCTATTTGTCTGATCACATCTTTTTTGCCTTGTTTGAAATTTGCACCCCTAATGTTTGGTGGGAGGGATGGTTTTGATGGTGATCTAGAGCAGGAATTCTGTGTTCCTTAATCTAAGGGTGTAACCAATCAGCAGATGAGATTATTACAGCAAAGACTGGAAACACCCAGTCTTTGAGATAGGACAAAAGGGGAATATGAAACAGGAATCTTACTTGTTTTGTCCTCTCTCCCGTTCCAGGACTGAATGAAGAATTGTCTTTAGATGCCATCTTTCTCCCTATCGTTTCCAGGTTGGATCACCGAGCTATACATCCTGCCAAGCACAGCAACACTCTGATCTCCATTTTGGCTCATGGAGGGCTAGCATTTAGCCAGACCTGCCACACTGGCACAGATGGTGCAGATTGCTCAACACCTTCCCCTGGTAAATGTCTACTATCACCTTCTTTCTATTTTCCTGAATGTACTGACTGACTGAGTTCCAACTGCCTATTGATATCTCGACTCAGTCCCCACTCTTCATTTGTAAACTGAAACAGCATAGATTGTACAGCAGATAAACAAGCCATGCTAGCCATATAACCTTTGCTGATGGTTATGCTGCACTTATTTGTATTCCCATTCTTCTTCATCTCACCCTTCATTAGCACATCCTTCTGTTCCCTTATCCTTTGATGTTGAAGGCATGACATAATTTTTCCCAGCAGGCAGAGTGGTGCTGAATTCAAAGAGGCCCTATTTTGACTGTTACAAGAGCCTTCATTTTGCTATGTTGGAGTTTTGAATTAGACAACAGACAATAGGTGCAGGAGTAGGCCATTCGACCCAGCACCACCATCCATTATGGTCATGGCTGATCATCCACAATCAGTATCCTGTTACTACCTTATCTCCATAACCCTTGATTCCACATTGGAATATTTTGTAAACTTTCTTGGAGTGGATAAAATTTGTATAATTTATAATCTGAAATTCTTTCATTGGTCTGCTTTTCAAATTTTAGATGCAACTTTCAAGGAGTTTAAAACTCTGCTAAACTACAGTACAGGTGTAAGTTAGAAAAAAGCAGCTGGCCACGCAGTTTCAGTAGAACTCTTTGTTAATATTTCCCCAAGGACTATAGGTATGTCATTGTGGATTCTTCACTGAGTTATCATTATCTCAGTAAGGGATAAATTCAGTTAATCAGCTTAAAAAGACTTTTAAAGGGTTGTCTTTGATGTTAAGTCTAAATAGACATTTGCTGAGCTTTGAGAGGTCTGAATGGATATGTTTAAATGGTAGTTTACAAACTCAAATGTGTATGCTACATACCTGTATTAGATTGTTTAGATGTTGAATTTTTTTATTCATCACTGTATGGCTGTTGAGGCCTGCCAATGGCAACTACTGGAAAGTGGTTATGGAGGAGGCATGGTGGGGGTACGAGTTAGTCATGGGTCTTCATACCTTAAATACTGTGGGATTAGTCAGAGCTAAGAGGCACCAAGATATCACCATTGTAACATGATAACATCCAACAATGCACTTAGATTATGAGCTCATATCTCTGGAGTCAACCTTGCACCTTCTGCTTGTGTGTGTTCTGTATCCTTTGCAAATTAGGAGTAGGCCATTGGCCTTGCACTGCCATTGATCAAATAATACTTGATCTGATTTTGCCTTTAGCTTCACTTTTTACTATTTCTATCCTTTGACTCAAACAAGCATCCATTTAACTCATGGTGGTACAAAGCACAGTGGTTATCACTGCTGCCTCACAGTGCCAGGGACCTGGTTTTGATTCCATTCTCAGGTGACTATCTGCGTGGGTTTCCACTGAGTGCTCCGGTTTCCTCCCACAGTCCAAAGATGTGCAGGTTAGGGGGAATCGGTCGTGCTAAATTGCCCATGATGTCCAGGGATACGCAGATGGATTAACTGTACAAAATACAGAGAGGGTGGGGTAGGGGTGGACTTGATGGGCCAAATAACCTGCTTCCATGTTCTAGGGATTCTATGATTCACCCTTTAAAATATTCAATGATCCAGCTTTCATTGCGAGGAAGATAACAACAGACAATAAGCCTGTAAGACCATTTTCCTCACTTCTAACCTAAACGAGGCATTTGTTCTTAAAATGTCCCACAGTTTGTTTTTTGCCATAAAGGGAAAATGCTCCCATCAAGTCATGTTTTTGTTTCAATAAGATCACCTTTCATTCTTCTAAACTCTAATGAATAAATTTTGAAAACCAAGCAGTACAAAGAAGTGAAAATTGACGTGAGAGTTGTTATTTAGCCTACACATCACTGATTTGCTGTGGTTCTGTTCGCCGAGCTGGAAGTTTTTGTTGCAAACGTTTCGTCCCCTGTCTAGGTGACATCCTCAGTGCTTGGGAGCCTCCTGTGAAGCGCTTCTTTGATGTTTCCTCCGGCATTTATAGTGGCCTGTCCCTGCCGCTTCCGGTTGTCAGTTTCAGCTGTCCGCTGTAGTGGCCGGTATATTGGGTCCAGGTCGATGTGTGTGTCCAGCAGGGACAGGCCACTATAAATGCCGGAGGAAACACCACAGAAGCGCCTCACAGGAGGCTCCCAAGCACTGAAGATGTCACCTAGACAGGGGACGAAACCTTTGCAACAAAAACTTCCAGCTCGGCAAACAGAAACACAGCAACGAGCACCCGAGCTACAAATCTTCACCCAAACTTTGAAATTCTAAACTACAAAGAACAGCCAGGGAATTCCTAGACGCTTGGCACTCATCCACAAACTCCATCAACAAACACATTGATCTGGACCCAATATACCGGCCACTACAAGACCGCTGAAACTGACAACCGGAAGCAGCAGGGACAGGCCACTATAAATGCCGGAGGAAACACCACAGAAGCGCTTCACAGGAGGCTCCCAAGCACTGAGAATGTCACCTAGACAGGGGACAAAACGTTTGCAACAAAAACTTCCAGCTCGGCGAACAGAACCACAGCAACGAGCACCCGAGCTACAAATCTTCTCACAAACCTTGAACATCACTGATTTGTTTATTGACAGGTGACATTCTCAGATCTGCAGCCGGTCTGGAGGAAATGCTGTTCATCTTTATCCTCGATATCTGCAATCAGGGAGGCACCAATGTTGAAGTCGTTCTCAATCGTGCCTATGTCCAGCACAGAGCTCTCTGAACCATTCAGGCTTTGTTGTTTCGTTTGAATCCCCCAACAATATTTGCTCAGACTGGATCAAATATGCAGTTCTGAGTTTACGTTGGAATTTTAGTTTTTTGTTTTTTTTGTACTTAAAAGAAAAAAGCTTTGTTCCTATGGAACTGTATCAATTTCTGTCATCTCTTGCCATTGCTGCGAGTTAAGACTCTATTGGTGAACAAAGACCTTTCTCTTAACCTCCCCCTCAAAATGTATACTCAAATGTTTGATGGCAACCTTATTCATTACTAAAGGTATCCTGTACCTATCCCTCACTAACTCAGAGATGTTCATTCACCAGCAGTTCAGTGATGGAAAAGATTTTTCATAATTCCTCTGCCTGCGACCTGCTGCGTGAAGATTTATTTCTATGTATTGACATTCTGACTAAAGGCTCAGGTTTCATTCCTGTCAAATTCTGAGTTGGCTGATTTGAACCATTGACCCAGGTAAGGTCCAGCATCACAGTGGCATGGGGAAGATGGTAAGGAGAGAGCAAGAGAAAAATAATGTATCTTTTAAGCAAGTTGTTTATTATCAACATGCTGGGAATTCTTTTCGTAAATGCATGTTTGGTTTATATGTATTTACAGGACATGTTAAAACAACTCGGAGTGGGGGGGGGGAGGAAGAGAGAGAAATTGAAAACAATTGTTAATACTAATTCAATTTTTAACAGGGCTGAGAGCAGAATGTTTAAGTGTCTTTTCCCCCTGTTGCCAGGGAATGCAATCATAAGCTTTTTATGTAAATTTGACATTACTTTTTCTATAAATATTGTCTCCAGCTGAGCAGTTAATTTTAAATTTATTGGAACATGCACCAACAGTCAGATAGCTTATAGAAAATAAGATGGTCAGAAAATAAATTATTAGGCTGAGAGCAACCTCAGACTGTGGAGTCTTTACTGTGTGCACAATTTATATTGAGTGAGTAGCTAGTCCAAGGTTGGGTACTGTGTTATATTTGTAGGTGGGTTTCCTAATTCTTCTGTGATTTAAAGCAACTAATTTTACTGATCAAATTAGCAAACTGTCTTCTGGCACAGTATTTGCAGCATCTTAGTCCTTTCACCCTATTGACAGTATCTGGAATATACATTATCCAATGTGATTTGTTTTTATTTGTGTACAATATGAAAGGGTGTTTAATCAAACTATTTTGGTAAAGGATTATACCTAAGCTCTGCACTCTTCAGGTAATCTTTCATGTTTCATTTTAGATCGAGGAGGGAAGCAGGTTTGGGTGAAGCAGCTTTTTTAAAAAGTTATCTAGGATTGATCTACATGAACAGGAAGAGAAATGGGAATTGGTGCTGGGTGACTTCTGAGGCCCAAATGGGTGAGAAAGTCATCAACTGGCACAAATTCTATTCTAAGCATTAACAAATGACATGGTGAAAGCATTGTGGTTGTTGGCACTTCTTGAGGACAAGCTATCAGGCGATGCTAATTAAGAAATAGCTAATAGTTGCTAATCAGCTGTCACACAGCAGGAGACTTCTAACTCATTTAAACTTAATAGTTACCCAGGAAAAAATAGATTAAAATCTACTCCAACTTGTGGTTAACTGTCAAGCTCTAGTTCATCCCAACATTTCCAGGCTTGACCCTTTGATACCGATCCATCTACTTACCCAACCTTTACCGTATTACACAATGAAAGCAAATATAGTGAAAAAGTCACAATGGGAGAGTTTGGGAAGCACTGTCCCCAAAAAAGTTGCAAAACCTTAAATGAGTTTTGAATTGCAATATTCAGTGCACTGAGAATTCAAAAGAACAGTAAGTCAAAAAAAAAGTCAGCAGTGTTAATGAAGTTCTTTAACTTTTATTTTTCACATTTGGAATTCAATGTAGAGCAAACAAACCAGGCCATTACGGTTTTATGATTCTTGCACAGCAGGAGTCTTCAAATTTACCATGTGCTCCTGCAATTTGCTGCAAGTGTCGAGCCATATTGGAGCAGCACACGCAATATTGGCAAAATAGTATTGGAACCTGCCAATATTTATGTGCTGCTAAAGTAGAGTCGACAGAATGCTCCATGATTCCCTTGTTCCAGCACTCTGGTTGTTGAATTTCTCCATCCAGGGAACTGACAGCATAAATTACAACTAATCCCACATCTAAGATACGCATTATAACAGATAATGTGAAACAAAAAGTTAAACTGAGCTATTAGTTAAAAATTATTATTTGTTCCTCACTTCTCAATTTTTGCTTGATGAGTGTTTCATTAGAATTTACTGGGTCACTAGGGGAGAGAGGTGATTGAGTCCAGAATATTCAAAGTTTATTTAAAGCGATTATTTCAGGCAGGTCAGAACTGGCTTCAACCTACAGTATTCAGTTATGGATGGATACACAATAAATTGGTGATTATTAAGGATCAAAGGACATTATGTAACAATCACCAAAACAAAAGATTTCTTATAGCCTTTAAAAACCCCCATTGATGGTTAACAGTGAAGACTACAAAATTGCCATACAATTTGGCTATATCTTATACTTATAATTCAAGAGTTTTCCAATGCACATTTTAATATAAAAGTTTGTTTCTCAAAATCCCATGAAACTGGTCATTATTTAGAGGAACCTCAATTGTCTGGCATTCGATTATCCGAATGAAATACTCCCTGCCCACATACTTCGGATAATAGAGGTTCCTCTGTACTGCAAATCACGTCAGATTCAAGCTTCATCTTAGTTTTCTATTCTTTCCTTCAACCCCTGGTGAACCTCGCATTGTGCATTTTAGTGTTTCACCTGAAGAAACGTTTCAAACCACATTCACTGCACATACTGAGGTTCTACTGGAGTTGATCAAGGCACAGCATTTAGATAAAATGACTAGCAAAAATTATATAAAACAAATACAAATTCCAACAAATAGTTCCAGACACAGGGAAAAAGCCTGCTATCTATGGATATCTGTGCACGATATGGATACAAGTACCACTTTGGGATAAGCCTGTAAGTTTGATGCAGTGTAAACTAAAATAAGTAGAGTTCTATGTATACATATACCACTGCAGATAGCACATTCCTCCAAGTGTAGTGTGGCTGCATACGGTTTAAATAGAGTGGATATAAAGTTTAGTACATGTAGCACATTTGGATTTGCAAAAGGTACCACAACAAAGGTTATTATACAAGATAATTTCTTTATGGTATTTAAGGATGATATATTAGCCTGAACATTGGTGAACCAAAGGTAATTTTCAGGATAGCAAACTAACTAGAGTCAAGAGTCATATAGTACAAAAATGGACCCTTCGGTCCAATTCATCCATGCTGACCAACTTTGCCAAATACGTTGATTTGCTGGCATTTGGCCCATATCCCTCTGAATCTGTCCTATTCAGATACAACATTTAAAATATTTTGATAGGTACATGTATCTACCACTTCCTCTGGCAGCTGATTCTAAATATGAACCCCTCAGATCAGTGTTGTGCCACAATTATTTACGATTTTATTAATGGCTTTGAATAAGGGATCATCATTGTATTCTCAGCAAGTTTGGGTACATTAGAGGAGAATCAAAGAGCCTGCAAAGGGATACAGATAACTTACAGGGAAGTGATGGCTAATGGTCTTATCACTAGACTATTAATCCAGACCTGGGTTCAAATCTTGCAATGGCAGTTAATGAAATTTGAATTCAGTAAAGGTTTGGGATCAAGAGATCAACAATATCCATGAAAATCATTGTTAATTGTCAGGAAGAACCCATCTGGCCCATCTTTACCTAGTCTGGCCTACACATGACCTGAAGAAGGGTCACACGCAAAATGTCAACTTTTCCACCTCCTGATGCTGCAGGCTTGCTGTGTTCTTCCAGCCATGTACCTGTCTACGTTGGATTCCAGCATCTGCAGGTTTTTGTCTCTACGTATGACTCCAGCAATGTGGCTGACTCTTAACTGCCATCTGGGTAATTGGGTTATTAATAATACTGGACTAACATGTCAAAACCCACATACCATGACTGAATATATTTTTAAGAAGTAGACTTTTTAAAGTTGGGGGAAAAAAAAAACAATCAATAGATGGACGATGTCCACATTGGAAGAAAGAATAGAACAGGAGAATATTATTTGAGAGAAGCACTGCATTACAAAATGATCTGGAGTCCTTGAGTCATAAAATGTCAGCATTCAAATACAAGGAAATTAGGAAGGCAAATAGAATATTAATTTCTGTAAAGAGATTGAAGCAGAAAATTAGGGATGTCTTGCACATTGGTGACACCACAGCTTGAATGCTGCAGTGTTTTGGTCATATTACTTTTGGTGGCCCATATTTGTGTTGAAGGTGCACTAGACTGAATCCTGAGATGAAGGATTTATCTTAGGAGGAAGGGCTGAGTTAATTGAGCCTATACCAATTGGAGATAAGAACAAAAGATTATTTTATTAAAACAAGATTCTGAGCAGGTTTGAAAATAGGGGGTCTCCAATTTAAGACAGGTGAAAAGGAATTTCTTCTCTCATTGGGTCATTTGTCTTTAGAAATCACTTCTCCAGCCAGCAACAAAATCTTGTCGCTGAATATATCCATAGCAAAGTTGGACAGATGTTTATGTGACAAGGAAATCAATGGGAAACAGACAAGAAAGTAGATTCAGGGTCTTAATCAGATTACCTAAGATCTTACTGAATAGCAGAGCTTGAGAATCTAAATAGCCAATTCGAGCTCCTATTTCAAATGTTATGAAGAACTATGTTTTTACATAGATATGCAAGTTAAAATTATTGTTCACATAATTCCATCCATCCTGTGGGATGTTGGAGATGTGGGATGGATCTTCAATTGCTTCATCAAGGACTTGCCCTTGCATATAGTGAGAAGTGGGTTGTTCACTGATGATTTGAAAGTGTTTGGTATCATCTGTAATGACTCAGGTACTGAAGCAATCCAAAAATGCCCACAAAGGTGTGGTAAACACCATCGCCAAGAGAATCTAACTATTGGCCCTTGATGTTCAACAGTATTACCAATGAACTTCCCATCATCAACATCCTAAAGATTACGGTTGGCCAGAAACTGAACTGGACCAGCCACTTAAAAATTCTGGCTCCAAAGAGCAGGTCAGAGGCTAGAAATTCTGAAGTAATTCACCTCTCAACTCACCAAAGAATATCTGCCCACAAGGTACAAATCAGAAATGTGATGAAATATTCTCCACTTGCCTGATGAGTGCAGCTCCCAAGCATAACACCAACCAGGAGTAATCCACTGAATTGGCACCATATCCACAAACCTTCACCAGTGAGGCACCATTCCACAAGATGCAGTGCAAAAGTTTACCAAGGCTACATAGAAAGCACTTTGAAAACCCAAGACCACCACCATCCAGAAAAACAAGGGCAGCACATACATGGAAATACCGCTACTTGCAATTTCCCCTTCAAACCCCACACCACCCTGACTTGAAAAGATACTGCCATTCTTTCAATTACTGAATCAAAATCCTGGAACTCTCTTTTAACAGCACTGTTGACTTTAGCAGTCAAGGCGAAGCTCACCACCATCTTCTTAAGGGCAATGAGGCAGTGAATCCCGCATCCCATGAATGAAGAAAAACATTCAAGACTGAGGAGGAGGAGGAATGTCTTCTCAGAGCATTGAGAGTCTTTGTAACTCCTTGCCACAGAGACTTGGAGAGGATTAGGTCCTTATGTATACTTAAGCATTAGGATACACAAATTCTTGATCATTAGGGGAAAATAAATGGTTCAATGGAAAAGATAGCAAAGTGGACATGAAGAATGTTGGATCAACCATGATCCTGTTCAATGGCAGAGCAGGTTCTAAGGCCAAAAAAGCCTATCCTGTTCCTATTTCTTATGGTCTAAGACTGAATAAAAATCTTCATCCTGAAGTGTATTGTTGCAGATATGCGTTCCTCAGTGGGATGCAGCGTAATAAACAAGGAGGAACAAACCTTTTCCAGAAGGCTTACTATCAGTGACTGTGTCCATCAGCACTGATTGCTAATACTAATCCACCCCAATTCTGCTGCTTGATTTGCAATGTTAATTTTTACTCCTATCAAAATTTAGACATTTTGTATTATAGTTGTAAATGAAATGGTACACTGAATTCTATGCAAATAAACACATTCACAAAGTTAGCTTGATTCTGGACATTCTCAAGACACTGTTTACACATCAAATCTAGGTTTTCCGTTCTACTGCAGAGAAGTTGAAATATACCACAATTGTGAAATAGAAATAGTTTTTATTTTCATAGAGGGAGGAATGAACAGCACCTGCCTTCTGAAGCAATTAATAGTTGGGTGCTAACAATATAATTTGGGAAACACTTTCACAATAGTCTGTTTCTTTTAGAGTGTTAAGAGTACCCCTGTATTGTGTTTCTGGAAATAATTCATAAAACCTGATGCAGGCTTTTAAAGCAATACAATATTGATTTAAAAACACAGAATTTTTGCTGAATTATAGTGATCTAACAACTCTGAAAAGATACCAAATTCAGAAGCAGGATCAAGGTACTGTCACTTGCATGGCCACACAGAAAAGGAAGAAACATTAAATCATAAGCATTACATATGGGATTTGAAAATCTATCAATTGTGTAATTCAGAAATGATAATCTACAGTTAGGAGATTCCAAGAAAGAAAACTAAAAATTGATCCAATAATCTTTATGTGGGGACTATTAAATTCCTGGAAGTTGCATATTTACAACCAAAGAAAAATAACAAGGTGGTCAGAGGAGTTACTAATCATTTTTTTTAAAATTCACTCAGAGGATGTAAGACCATTATTTATCACCCAAACATAAATGCCATCATGAACCTTTCTGAATACAATTGAGTGGTTTGCTAGGCTATTTCAGTTAAAAGTCACTGTCATTGCTCTGGAGTTACATGCAGGCCAGACCAGATAAGGATGGCAGATTACCTTAAAAAGAATTACCGAACTGGGTAGGTACAAGTCACAAAGATTAATTTTATTTTGGTCCAGTTCGTTATATTTAATTAATTGAAGAGTTCTCCTGCTGTTTGCTTCTGGATACATAGTGAAGGTCACTAGATTTATGTACGAGTCTAGTACCTAATATAGTTCATACAACAGCGATGAAACAACAGATGTAGAGAGGAAAGGATCTAAAGCAGATGTGGAATCACAATGTACATCTAATCACAAACTGGGCATAGTACAGCCAGAATCAATTTTGGTGAAACCTGTCTAAATCTCTGGAGGCATTTACTCGGCTATGATTAGGTTATGTGTGTGTGGTGTGGTTGGGGAGGGGGGCAAGAACCATTTATAAGGAGTAAACTATTTCAATTGCATACAAACCCCCAAAATACTGAAGACAGCCCTTTTATCCCACTCTTACCCAGACTTCCCTGAACTCTCCATAACAGCACAAAATGATTTGGATATTCAGTACATGCAAACCATGGTGTGCTGCTGTGGTGAATACAGGTATTTTGGGATGAAGGGTATGTGGAGATTGAGAGAAGCCAGCAATTTCCTTTAGCACATCGCTCTGAAACAAATAGTGAAAATAACATTTAGCGACAGATAAGGCATCATCCACAATTATTTGTCTCCCTGTAGAACCAGCCAGTCTTTGCCACAAAACCTTTTCATTCTACATACAGTACCATGTTGCAAAAGTCTGATTCATTGTCTAATTCCAAAACTAAGTTATATTGTAAAATACAGTTTTAACTCTAGAAAAATTGGGGTATCTGGAAAAACTGGGAAAAACAAGTGCAACTCAAGCAAACTTGGAGTTAATTACAATCAAAAGGCAAGCTTTATTTCTCTTCAAAGTCAGATTAACATGAAAGTCATAAACAATAGGGGGTCTTCACTCAAGATCTACCCTTCCTTCAGTAAAAGGTTTTGAACATATACACAGTTTACATATGGAAGAACTTTGTAAACGTGGGAGTTTACGGACCAAAGAAGTCTGGAGAAAGAGTCATTAAACGCTATTGGCAATATTAATCATTCATATGGGTTGAAGAATCTAACAGTAGCACTGAAGTAATTTGTTTACATTTTGTATTTGAGAAAATCCAAAAGATTGCCTTAGGCCTGGGCTTTTTATTTAAAATGGGAGATTGCTAACAGGAACAAGTAATTCAGTTAGAAAGACAGTTGCAGTTTTGGTTTGGAGTGCTGTTCAGATTTGGGAGAGCCAAAGGAAATAATCTGCGTCAAGACTACATTTTGAGCAAAGAAAATACTAACTTTATCACTTAATAAGCAGAATGAGTGAGGCTCACATTCAGTCTGGAATTCATAGGAGAGAAAACACTGGAAAATTGACTAGCTTGAAACTTGAGGAAGAAACCACCCCATGAAGTTTACTGCTCCTTCCAGCAGAAGCCAGTTTGGTTGAAACCAGTCAGCTTGATCAATTTCGAACAGGCAGACATATTATCTGCTCAGAACGGAGATACAGCTCTGGAATCAACAGCTATACAGAAGCTGAGGAACACAGAGGAAGTTCCTGACATTTAAGTTATTAATAGGACTTTGAAGCCTATCCTTCACTAGACTCTAGAACTAGAGTTTACAGTCATGAAGTCTTTCAAGAAAATGACATCTCTTACCCAAAAGCAAATGAAAGAATTCCAATGAAATTTCATAACTGAGAAAAGTTAGAATATTTAGGAGAATTAAAAATAAATCCAGAGGGCTGCAGCTAACCTTGTATATTGATCCCTAAAGCAGAGAATGAGCACAAGATTCTTGTGCAAAGAAACTCACGGTGGAAAAGATAGAACTTTGTTTTAGTCTTTATGGCTACAGTGTAAAGATAGTGCTGCTTGTTTAATTTTCCTTGATATAAAATAAAATTTATTTTGTTTAAAAAAATTATATCACTATTTCACCTTTTTAAATAGAGTGCTCAAATTTCTCTTCAAACGTGTACAGTCATAACTCCTTTTACAGAGCCAAAAGGTGGACTGGCCAGAAATAAAGACACATTTTTCACATTGAATCTATCCATAATCTTTACTCCTCCTTTCTCCAAAGGTAAGGTGTTTTATTTTTGAAGGAATAAGAAAAGAAATCACATCATATTTATACAAATATCTAAAAATCTAGAATGGAATGCATCTCCATTTGTAATTTTATGTTTTTAAAATTACAGCACAGACTTTAATCCATTAATATTGCACTATGTACAGCAGTTTCCAAAATATTTGCCAGGTGACTTTACCAATGAAGGCATGCCCGTACTGGGTTTCTTGTGTAGTTTTCAGTAGACACTCCCTATAAGGCCATAAGATGTAAGTGCAGAATTAGGCCATTTGGCCCACTGCGTCGGCTGTGCCATTTGATCAAAGTTGATATGATTATCAACCCCATTCTCCTGCCTTCTCCCTGTAACCCTTGATCCCCTCACCAGACAAGAACTTCTGTTTTAAAGTCACTCAATGACTTTGCCATAAAGGGCTGTGGAGGCTGCATGTTACACATATTCACCATCCTCTAGCTGAAGAAAATTCCTCATCTCAGTCCTAAAGGATTCTCCCTTCACTCCAGAGCTGTACCCTTGGGTCCTGGTCTCTCCTACTTATGGAAACATCTTCTCCATGTCCAATCTACCCAGGTGCCTCAGCACTTTCTAAGTTTCAATTAGGATTCCCCCTAATCCTCCTAAACTTCAAGTACAGAGTCTTCAACACCTCATATGACACCGCTTCATCCTGAGCATCATTCTCGAGAACCTCCTCTGGACCCCCACCAAAGCCAGCACACCCTTCCTTAGAAATGGGACCTAACCTGCTCACATTATTCCAAATGCAGTCTGACGAGAGCCTTACACAGTCTCAGCAGTACATTCCTGCTTTTGTATTCTAGCCCTCTTGAAATGAATACTAACACTGCATTTTCCTTCGCAATTGCTAACTGAACCTGCATGTAAACCTTGAGAATTCTGAACTAGGACTCCTGAAGCACTCCTTTGTGCTTCAGATTTCCGAGGGCTATCCCAATTTAGAAAACGGTCTATGCTTCTATTCTTCCTAGCAAGTGCATAACCTCACACTTTCCTACAGTGTATTTCACTGCAACGTCCTTGCCCACTCTCCCAGCCTGTCCAAATTCTTCTGCAGCCTCCCGGTTATTCAATACTACCTGTCCCTCCACCTATGTTTGTGCCCAATTCGTTTTGACTGCTCACGGTGAAATCAACAAAGAAGGTAACAGGTCATAAAAGGTCGATCATTTTTTATTTAACATACTGCTCGATATTTTCTGATCCTCCATTCACTGCTCAGACAGTTTTGGGAAGTCAACCCAGTTGAAATTTATTTTCTGTATCTTGCTGACAACCAAAAGTAGTCAACAGAAAGTCATTAGGAATGCAGCATTCCCAATTTACTTGGAGCTATTGAAAAGATCCCACCAAAACAAAACTACAGCTCCCCCTTTTCCAAACGTTTCAAGGTCCAAGCTTTCATTAGGCAAATGCTCATAATACCATCATTGAAATCAGGGGCTCACTGCGTTCATAAATCGGAGACCCTAAACCATTTTCCATTCACCACACCGAGTAGCAGATATCCCAAGAGTTTATCTTTGAGTTAGCTACAGGTTGGTATTGTGGCACAATACTTACCTTTCCAACAAAACAAATCACTAGTGATAATCTGCACACTTCACAAGCTACAGCATTGGAGCGGAGGACACATTACTCTGTAAAGCAAGATGCCAGAAATAATTAATAAACAGAAAATGTAAAACATTCAGCACATATGTTGTAGAAACATCAAAACAGAGAACTTCTCATTTAATTCGAAATAAAACAGAAAATGCTGGAGAAATTCAGTATGTCTGCTAGCATCTGTGAAGAGACACAGAGTTAATGTTGAGCTCTATCCACTTTGATAACTCTTCATACCTTTACCAAAATGACATTTTAAATTTGAATAAATGAAGAACAGTTAAAAGATTCTGCTGTATGACTCCCATTGGCAAAAAGCTGTATGAAGTGAGATATATTTTCTATCACATGGCTCTACTTTAGTTTTCAGAGTGAAGCCCGACAGAATTCGCACACTGAATAGCAACAGAGATTAATCAGCAACAAGTTTAATTGTTTTTGTGCAACAGCTATCAAGATGTGAATGTGTAGCAAAAAAATCTTTCAGCCTTCTAACCCATATTTCCATGCTCAATGAGACTGGTAAATACCTGAACCTCAATGTTAAGTCACATGGATGTGTTATAGGATGACACAGAACAGATTGCTAAAATAATCAGTCATCCATTTTAAGTAGGATTGCACAAAACAGCAACATTGAATGTTTAAACAACCCTCAAAAACTGCCCTATTATACATTTAAACAAAATTACTTTTAAAAAATTATACAAAGAGTGCAAAATAAAACATTCGTAGAAGATCTGAAACAACCTCAAACATTGAATAGGAAGAGAGAGCATTATATTTCCATTTCAAACTAAAACCTGAAGGCATCAAATAATAGGCCAATACCTATTCCATTGATTAAAATAACCACACAACAGAATGCCAAGTATAAAGTTTTAGAATAATGTAGCCTAATTTTTTTTTCTCTTTCCTTAATTCCAGGTTATAAAATTTACATCGCACATGCTCTCTCAATACATAGCCTCAAGGAGCTTTCCCAACAAAGGGTAAAAACAATGATTGCAGATGCTGGAAACTAGATTCTGGATTAGAGTGGTGATGGAAAAGGCAGCATCTGAAGTTCTTTTCCAGCACCACTCTAATCCACTTTCCCAACAATACCAACTGGCCAGGGGTCATACCTTGCAATCAAAGGCATACATGCCTCAGAACCTTATTTCACCTTTTGGAGGCTTTCCTACTTGCAATAAAATGTTTGAGAAACTACTGTTAAGCCATTCTGTTTCTTTATTCCATTGTGGAATACACTGTTTAGGATATATTCAGTATTATTTTTTCCCAAAAATGCCCTAATTAATATAAATCTATATTAAGCCACATTTGCCTCATGTCATATCATTCCATTGTCCTCTTGCTTTCCCCTAATTTGATGTTCCTCTAGAGCAACCATGGGAGAAGAACAAAATCATTGTTTGAGAGAATTCTTAAGCAAGTCCCCAATGGTTACACTTAAAAATATTTCTTCAATGCCAATGTTAGCCAAAACTAATCAATAATCTTTTACAATATATTAGTGACCAAACAAGATTATTTTGTTTGGAGGAAATATGACAACAGAAACAAGAGAGAGACTTGAGATCATATCAAGGATGACAAAAAGCTCAGAGAGAGATCACAGTGATTTCACTTTTGGGAAATAGCATTCCTGTACTGCTGAATCTCTGCTCCTGTATACCTTTAAAATTTTCACCATTTACGGCATAGCATTTAGTTCCATCTCTTAACTGCACGAGAATTGAACAAATGAGGAAACATCTAATCAATCTTTATTTGTTCACCTTGAAGTTAACCCAAGTAGCAATGACGATTTGGTTGAAAACCTGACAACTTCAAATCAAGTTAAACAAGCAATGCTTAAGTACTTTAAACAGAAGAACATAAAACTTTGCAGATGGCCTTGAGAGGAATCCTTCATAGATTTTCTCTGGTAGACAATACAAAAGTACAAATGATCTCTAACTTTCCTCATAGTTACTGCTAGAGTTGAGAGCGTGATGCTGGAAAAGTATAACAGGTCAGGTAGCATCCAAGAAGCAGGAGAATCAACATTTCAGGCATAGGCCCTTCATCAGGAAAGATCCTGCTTCTGCTCCTCGGATGCTGCCTGACCGACTGTGCTTTTCCAGCACCACACTCTTGACTCTGATCTCCAGCATCTGCAGTCCTCACTTTCTCCACCATAGTTACTGCTAGAGACTAGCATGAGGAAATAGGTTATGTGACTCAATGAACAAAGCTCTATTCAGCGAGAAGTTGCCGAAAATATTGCTCCCAACATAGTTCAGCTATTGGGATCATCTACTGTTATCTGCATTAGAAATGTATACCCTTTCAGTTGAAAAAAATACAGTGGCAAATAACAAGAAAATTATCTATGTGACTTTGACATAAGCGTAATTCAGTCTTGGATAAAAACAAAGCAAATAAGGTAAACATGATCCATTACCAATGGTACAATTAAGCTGCCTTTTAAAACAAACATAACCTTATAGGAAGCCAAAGATTTAAAAGATTTTAACTCCAGCTGTGGTGATATATGCTCTCAAGATCCACTTAGAAATTCTGAAATAATCAACGGAATGAAACATCATATTTTTAGATCATGAACACAGATTTTGAAGATACCACTTGTTACAATATTTCTTCTCAGCTGGCCAACTCGGTAGGCATATCATCACTTGTAACATCTATCTTTCTCAGGCTGGTGATGAAAGTGGTCTCTTAAGTTCCTTTAAAAAGAATCTGAACTACTGACGCAAAGAACAACAGGAAGCAAAATAGGGACAAGTATAATGTTCCTATTGGTGTCATCTGAAGACCCATTTTACAAGCAGAAACCATGGAAAAATATACACAAGTCTTTTCCAATAACCAGTGAAGTAACAGAATTTCTGATTGCTACAAAAACATTTCAAAACTCGTAGAACTAGTTATTTCCAAGTAATTCCCTCAATTTTTGAAACCAAATATTTCCAGATTCCAATTTGAAATGTGCATCTCGCAGATCCACTATAGCTTACTAGTCTCCTGGCTATAGTACTTGACTATGTTCCATTATTTCTTCAAGAGTTCTACAATCATGATAAACTTAGTACTTTCAAAAACATGGAAAGTCCTTAGTACAAATCTCTTGAAGATAGTCGACACGACAGAGTTGGATTGAAGTATTTCCATGCTGTATGACTCTATGAAGTCATTTATATCTTCAGCATCCCCTGCAAATGAATGTTTCTAATGCTCATAGTGAGCCATTTCAATGCACTATTGAAGAAGTTGAGATTTAAGCTGAACGATTAGGCTGAAAACCATCAGCAATTCAGTATGTGACTAATGAACAATATCCAATCAAGAAAGCTAATGAGCGCTGGCCTTTATACCTAGAGGACTGGAGTGAAAGTTATGCTACAGTTATTCAAAACGCTGGTTATACCCAACATGGGAGCACAGAGCAGATCTGCACACCACACCTTGGGAAAAATATATTGGCCTTGGAAGAAGTACAACATAGATTACAAGAATGATACATAGACTTCAGAGGTTAAATCTGAGGAGAAATTATACAAATAGGCCTGTTTTCTCTAGAATTTCTCTAGAAGATTAAGGGGGTGATCTGATTAAAGTCTTCAAGGTATTAACAGAAAAAACAGGACAAAGATAAACTATTTCCTCTCACTGGGGATTCTAGAACTAGAGACATAGTCTGAGAATTCGGGCCAGGTGCTGAGGAAACACATTAGGAAGGACTTCAACAGACAAAAAGAATGGTAAATGTTTGGAATGGCAGCAGATGCTGAGTCAGTTTTTAATTTTAAATCAGAGATAAATAAAATTTTGTTAAGTATTAAGAGATATGGGCCAGAGGCAAGTATATGTGGTTTGGCCACAGATCAGCCCTGATCTTACTGAATGGTAAAACAGTCTCAAAGGCTAAATGGTCCACTCTAGTTCAACGTTCTTCTGCTCCACATCAGACATTTCATCAGACCTGACTGCTGCCACTAACTAGGAAAACTATCTTTTTGTAGTGAAAAATTGTTGACAGATTCCACAGACAGTAAACTATGTTGTAGTAGCCTGTAGTGAATACTGCTTCGATTACTGCTTTTGACCGTGCATTAATATCTGCTAGATTATTTTTCTTTCCCTTTTTCCCAAACTCTTATATGGGCAGCATAGTGGCTCAGTGGGTAGCCACTGCTGTCTCAAAGCATCAGGGACCCAGGTTAAATTTCGACCTCCAGCAATTGTCAGTGTGGTGTTTGCATATTATCCCCGTGTCTACATGGGCTTTCTCCCACAGCCCAAAGAAGTGCATGTAGATGGACTGGCCATACTTAAATTGTCCACAGTACTCAGGGATGCATAGGTTATATGCATTATCCATGAGGTTACAGGATATGGTAGAGGGCTGGGTCTCAGTGGGATGCTCTTCAGAGGGTTGGTGCAGATTTTATGGGCCGAGAGGCCTCCTTCTACGGTAGGGGTGCTATGATTACAATTGTAGTGATAGGCCCTCTAGTGTATCTATGCCTGGAAGGAATTATCTGACTTTCTGGAAAGTGAAATTGCCTTTTAGGCAATGCTGGTCATACCCTTCATAATATAGCTGAAAAAGACTGAAGACATCAGAAACAAAGGCTCAAGCATAGTCACTGAAAACTTAAACCAGAATTGAGGTCCACTCTTCACATTTTTGACAGGTGATTTACTTTCTCCTTTTTAGGATCATCACTAACTGAAAAGACTATTAAGGCAACTAAAGGCATTACAGAAATGAAGGTACAATTAAACAGGAAATGAGTAAAGAGAAAAAGCCTCAAATGCATTACAAGAAAGATCGCCAGATTCCCAAAATGGCATAAAGACAAAATAACAAGATCTACTTAAGTATAGAAAAAGGAAGCATGGGGGCAAAAAGTCATATAAAGCTCTTTACAAAATCTCACTGACAGCTGCATTTATACAATGCCTTTAACATAATAAAAAGGCCCAATGAGCTTCACAAGAACATTATTAAAGGAATTTTGCACCAAGTCCAGATGACCTAAATCTTGGTCAGACATAAATTTTAAAGATTGTCAAGTGTATTCAAGACAATGCATACATTAAAAAAAGTCAAGTTTTACAAGGTCACATCGAATCCCATTCGTGATTTTGATATGCATAATTTTGATATGTAAACCTGATATAACAATTCAGGGGAAATGCATACACTATCAGAAGGAACTGCTATACAGAAGTGACCCCAGGTGATTTTAAATGCAAACAGTGCAATATTGCCAATCAAAAGTGTATGCAGGATCCAAGGAGATCATGGCACAGATTCAGATTAGACAATATAGGCACATGAGGATAAGAATCTTGAAATTCATTTGTTGGCAACAGGGAACTTGTGGAAGCTAATGAGGATCTGAGTCACAGAACTGCAAGTCTTTGAGCAGGTGAAGATAACAAAGAATAACAGCATTCCATGTTAATTGCAGTTTGTGGAGAGTGAAGGAGGCCAGCTAGCATAGCAAAGAAGAAATATAAAGCATTAATAATGACATTGGTTAAAGCGTTAGCTGCAGTGGTTTAAAAAAAAAGTGTTGTAGAGACAGACAACGCTAGCAAGCTTGAAGGAATAAACATGGAGGACAGCAATTCAGCTTGTGGTCAAACAAAGACCTATGATCTACATCAATATCAGGAATGTTCCAAGGTGGTATGCAGGAGATTAAGTTAAAAGCACTGACCAAAGAAAATCAAAATGACTTCTCCCAGTTTTATTTAAATTTAACTAGATTCAGTTTAAAGTCAAATGATGGGCATGAAATTAAGTCAAAAGAAGAAAAGATTATGTTCTTGACTTCATCAAGCTGCACAAAACTAGGAAAAAGGATAGGAAATAGATCATTGATGGGATAAAGTAATGCTGCCATTTTATAACTAAAATCAGGGGAGATAATTACAAGGAGTGGGAATGCAGGGCTTTTGAAGAATAGAATCAAAGGAGGATAAGGAGATACAAAAATCACAAAGCATGGCAAGTCTGAAAGAAGCAATGTCTGTGTTTTGGCAGAACAGACATGAGATTATTGAGTGAGAGTGATAAGGCAGATAGATCAACAGGTGAGACGAGGGCAATATTTAATGGTAGTAAAGGAGGGCACAATATACAATTTTGAAGCAGCAGGATATTGACAGCTGTCTTGAAGGAGTTACAGATTAAGAAAGAGGACAGAAAACAATGGTTTAGAATTGACACTACTTGGTAAGATGCTCTTCAGAGTGTCAGTGTGGACATGTTGGGCCAAATTGCCCCTTTCCACACTATAGAGGTTCTAGGTAGGCTGAAATAGATATCAATGCAGAAAATAGGTTGAGGCAAAGGAGGACGCAAAGAAATTAGTGGATGTAAAGACAACAAGACTAAGTCACTAAAAGTCACTTTGTGAAGCAACTAAAGGAACAAGAAAGAAGATTTCATTGTAGAGCACAACCATAATCTTAGGCCAAGGTTCTACAAGGACTTTGAAGACATGGCAGTTTTATAGGACAAGTTGTTCAAATGTGAACAAACATCAGCAGGAATAGGAGATGGGACAAGGCAGACAACCACACCAACATCTTTACCATTTCCCTGTGGTGTTAAAAGGAATAAGGCAGCTTGCACATGACATTGCTAATTAGTTTTATTTGACAGAAATGGGTGCTTTGGAAGCAAGACTTCTACAATTTGATAGAGATAAAAAAAAATTACAGGGCAACAGGAAAAAAGGCAGATAAAATGGGACTGGGTGAATTGCTCTTGCAGAGACCTTGACAATGGCCTCATGCTGAATTCGTTTAATGATTTTGGACTCAAAATAGATAAAAGACCCATTACAGGTTTATGAACGAGTTGTGAGAGGTAGAAATGTGTCCATGGAGGATCAGGGAGGAGGAGGAGTTGGAACTAATCCTTTTCCAGTCTATCTCACGGTAATTCTGTAGCCAGAAGTTGCCTATTCTAAAGATCTTCTCTCAATTCATTATTTCCTCTTATTCTCCAATCCATTGGGAGGTCTACACTCAATGGCACCACGGGCTAGACTAAGCTATATATAAAGCTTTTATTACAGACCAAGTACAAAATTAGGACAGTTAACAAGGCAATATACAGTCGGTTTGGCTATAACGCAGTAATTCTGTCCTCACACAATCCTGTGTTATAAGAAAATCGTATAATAGCAGCACCATTTAAACTAATGGGGTCAGAATCCCACTTTAACAGTTTCCACTTCAGAAACAGTGCCCCCAATTCATCAATCGTGGTATAGCTAATTCGCATAAATGAAATACGTGTGATAGCAGAACGACCTGTAACTCATTTTTGTATTCAATATCAGAATTAAAAGTCCGATAATAAAGTGAAATTTGTTTTCAAATTTTTGACTTTCAATGAATTTGAGAGTTGTAAATAATATGGTAGAGCATTGTATTCTGCCATCAACTAAAAAGGTTGAAACAAGGAAAGTTGAGTCAAATTCAGCAAGTAGAATGCAGCAACAAGAATGTTCTTTTCACATCAAGACAATAAATTGTCAGACATTGTAGGGCTCTCATTTGTGCAAAGTAGAAGAGAAATCCTGAAATTAATAAATTGCTGTATAAGTTAGGAAATTTAAATACAATTTGCAAAACTAGAACTTCAAAAACTTTTTAAAATCAATCCCACTCTAGAAAATGTAGCTTTCTGAAATAGTAATTGTGAATAAAGCCTGAGTTCGGAGTAATTCAGTGGTATTAGATTTTACTTTGAGCCATGATTTTGAAACCTGACCTTGCAGCAGTTAGTGGGCTTTGTTCGTACTGTTTGTTTTATAACTCATTAACCCAAAGAAGCCTATCTAAGTTGACCAAGCCTCAAAATCAGTGTTGGAACTATAATTTCTCTAATGTTGTCCTTTTTTGAGCCTTTTCTAGCATTGTGTCTCAGTGTAGATGTTCCACAGGCAGCTGAAAAGACCATAAGACATAGAAGTAGTTTATTCAGCTCTGAGTCTGCCTCACAATTCAATCAAATCATGGATGATCTGATAATCCTCAACTCCACTTTCCTGTCTTTTCCCTTACTGCCTGAAAATCGAAGACAGCCTTAAATATTTTTAATGACCCAGTTTTGACAGCAATTCATAGATACATTAACCTGAGAGAAGAAATTCATCATCAGTCTTAAATGGCAACCCCTTCCTCTGCAATTATGCCATCTGATCCCAGACTCTCCCACAACGAAAAACAACTTTTCCTCATCAACCTGTCAAGTCCACTAAGAATTTTATATGTTCCAAAAGGGTATCCTTTCATTCTTCAAAAACCCAAAGAGTTCAGGCCCAAATTACACAATCTCTCCTCATAAGAAAATTGCTCATGCCCAGGATCAACCTAGTGAACCTTCTGACAACTGCCCTCAATGCCAGTGTGTCTTTCCTCAGATAAAAGGCCCCAAACCATTCAAAACATTCAGATGGAATGGACTACAATTTACTTAATTTTAGCAAGACTTCCTTTTTATACTCAATTTCCCTTGAAATAAAAGCCAACATTGCATTTGCCTTCTCAATTAACTAAATTGGTATGCTAGCTTTTGTGATTTATGTACAACTACTCCTGAATCCCTCTGTGCTATAGCTTTGAGTGTTCCTCCATTTAGAGGAGGTTCACCTGTATTCTTCATGCTAACCTCAATTCCCCATATTAAATTCAATCTATCAAAGATTTTTCTTACCCCCATCACTCAATCGGTCTACAACTTTCTACTCTGTCATTTCACCACTTGCCTTCTCACCTATTTTGTGTTGTCAGTAAACTTGGTTACAATACATTCACTTCCCTCAACTAAGTCAATAATATATGCAAAGTAAAAAATGTGGCACAGGTACTGATCCCCATTGCACTCCACTAGTTTCAGGATGTCATCCTGAAAATGCTCCTTAATACAACTCTGTCTTACATTAGTCAGCCAATCCTCTATCCATGCTAATATACTACCTCCAGTACCATGGCCTCTTATCAAATGCCTTCTGGAAATTCAAATATGTTACATCTATTGGTTTCCCTTTATCCAACCTGCTTGTTACCATCTCAAAAGAATTCTAATAAATGTGTCAGGTACGAGTTCCCCTTGACGTCATGCTGATTCTGCTTGATCATATTATATATTTATAAATGCTGTTATTGCATCCTTTATAACAGATTCTTAACATTTTCCCAATGACAGGTGTTAAACAAACTGACCTATAGTTACCTGTTTTTGTCTCATTCCCTTTTTAGATAAAGATGTTAAATTGGCAGTTTTCCAGTCCTCTGGGACTTTCCCAGAATCCAAGAATTCTTGGAAAATTACCACCAGTGTATCCACTATCTGTGTAGCTACTACTATTAATATCCTAGTATGCATTCCATCAGGTCCAGGGGATTTAGCAATCCTTAGACCCAATCAACTTCAAATGGAGATCATCTTAGATTTTGCATCCTGAAACGGAGGAAAGAGAACACACAATGGTCAAAGTTTGTGAGAAGATTCGTAGCTCGGGTGCTCGTTGTTGTGGTTCTGTTCGCCAAGCTGGGAATTTGTGTTGCAGACATTTCGTCCCCTGTCTAGGTGACATCCTCAGTGTTTAGGAGCCTCCTGTGAAGCGCTTCTGTAATCTTTCCTCCGGCATTTGTAGTGGTTTGAATCTGCCGCTTCCGGTTGTCAGTTCCAGCTATCTGTTTCAGTGGCCGGTATACTGGGTCCAGATCGATGTGCTTATTGATTGAATCTGTGGATGAGTGCCATGCCTCTAGGAATTCCCTGGCTGTCGAATTCGACTGGGACAACACTACTATTAGAGGACAAGCCAAACAGAGAACAGCCAGGGAATTCCTACAGGCATGGCACTCATCCACAGATTCAATCAATAAGCACAAGGATCTGGACCCAGTAAACCGGCCACTGCAACGGACAACTGGAACTGACAACCAGAAGCGGCAGATTCAAACCACTACAAATGCCGGAGGAAAGATCACAGAAGCGCTTCACAGGAGGCTCCTAAGCACTGAGGATGTCACCTAGACAGGGGACGAAACGTCTGCAACACAAATTCCCAGCTCGGCGAACAGAACCACAACACACAGTGGTCTGCAAGTCTCAAGCATCTGATTTGGTAAAGCAGCTAAAGAACAATCAAAATACATTGTTCTTACAGCCCTAAGCAATGGCAAGGCATAGCCATTAGAGAACAGCCAGAGATTTGACTTTTATTCAGTAGCGATTTATACCAAGGAACTGCACTTGGTTCTTTGTACAACTCCTTCTAGAAACGGCTGTGCAGTTTCCAAATTTTAAGAAGCTTAATGGAATTACTAAATCATTACTGGCTTTGACCACATCAGAAATGGTTGAAACTAACCATATTTCCTCAACTTTGCACTTTGTCTGAAAATTTGGCCAAAAGCAAATGGCACATCAAGATGAAGGAACTGGTTTTGAATGTGGATAACACAAATTGTTACGACAGAACTTAGTATAAAAACGTAATGACAAAAATGGCTGTAGCTGCACAGGAACAAAGATCAAAGCTCATAACATGATGGAGATCTGTGTTCACGTGTTAAAAGTATTTAGATAAAAATCTCAAAAATAAATGACAATTTAAGAAAACAAGTGACTGCAAATATATACTATATATAATATAATCAATTGTGCTACAAGAAAAGTGATCTAGCAAACATTCTGTAACTCAAATCGCTCTGAAATCTCATTCCAAATACACAGGAACAATGAAAAACATTGGGGACTGCAACTGCCATTTCAGAGAATTAAATCAGGTTTACAGTCTTGTGATCATATTAAATATGTTAGTCCGAATTACAAAAGGGATTGGAGTAAAAGAGCAAAGATGTCTTTCTGCAATTGTGCAGGGCCTTGAGGAGACCACATTTGGAATGCAGTGTAAGAATACACTTAGAGGTAGTGCAACAAAAGATTACCAAATTGATTCCTGAGATGACATCATCCTCTGGGAAGAGATCGAATACAAATTGGCTCACATTCCTTATACTTTAGAAGAATCAGATGTGATCTTATTAAAATATTTAAATTTTGGGCTTGACAGTATAGATAGTAGAGGGCTGTTTTAACTGGCTGAAGCACAAAACATTAAGGGTCACAATTTCAGATCAAGGTGTTTAAGTACTTAGGATTGAGGCAGGAAGAAATTTCTTTACCCAGAAAGTTAAGAATGTTTCAAATTCTGTACTCAGTACATTCAAAGCATTAAGTGTGTTTTGGGTACAAAGGAAATCGAAGGGTATGGGGGTAAATCAGGAAGAACATTGAGGATAATGATCAGCCTTTATCTTATCAAGCATCAAAGCAGGGTAGAAGAAGTTTATGGCCCAATCTTGCTCCTATTTCTTACACTCTTATGTTTAAACAATTTAATATTCTGCAAATGAAATCAAAGTCAAGAAGGAGAGCAATCAAAAATCTAACCTGAGTGGATTTTTTGAAAATTAAAATTACAATGGAAGCAAATTTAAAACAGTTGTAAACAACTTATTCTTCAAATTCTTGACAGAAATTTGCCCAGAGACTCAAACTGCATTTAAAAAAGTCATGGATGGACCTGACAGTAAAAGGAGAGATTTCCAATAAATCAGTTAATTTCAAATGACAATTCTGAGGTATAATAACATGGAAGCTTTCATTGAGGATTCTGCAGTCCTAATGGGCTGGTTTAAACACAATTTTAGAAAAACATTTACTTACTCAAACACGTTTTCAGTCTGAAGTGCAATGAATTGCTATTTTATGAATAGCGGTTTACCACAAAATTATATTTGCAAGATCAGGAATTTATTTCATGAGTTAAGTGAGGACTTCCAACTACAAACCCTCTTACATAATTATAAGGGAGTACTTCAAAATATAAACTGCTCTGTATAATTATTATTTTTAATTTACTGTGATTTGGTAGAATATAGTTTCCAAGAATATGCAAGGCATTGAAGAAAATTGGTCAAATGGCTGCATTAACTCGGGAGCAAAATAAAAATGGAGTTTTCTATCCCATTCCAAATTCAACATTCCTGTAAAGCAATTTTTTTTAAATTGACTCAATAAAAGATTACATAACAGGTTGGTGGAAGTTTGGGTTAAGAAACAGAGGAAGGGTGTCAATATCTGGTGGTACAGACATCAAGAGTGTGGAGCAAGCTTAATGAACTGGTTGCTTTTTCTTACTGCCAGATGATCATAACTGGGGAAAAGTCCATTGTAAATGTTTGTATTGAGGCCTGCTTTTGGTACACAGGTAGTGTCCCTAACCCTGGAATGGGAGGCCGGCTCCAGGAGTTGTGTATGAACATTTCTGAAATGGCTGATTAGAAAATAAAAGCTTGAAAAAGCAGTAAAACTGGATTTCATTTGTAACGTTCTGAAGAAATTGAGAGGTAATTTAATCAATGATTAAAAGGGTGGGTTTGTCTTAATTAAGACTTTTCTTATTCATAAATCATTTCAATTTACATCATGCCACAGATCACACAACAAACCAACCATACAAAAGTGGATGCCTGTTGATTCTAGATGTTTTGGAATGTGCCATATTTCTGATAAAGGAATTTTCACTTGGCACTTGAAGCAATGTATTAGGGTACCAACTCAGTGAGCAGGCTATTCTGGATTGTTTACTCCTACTCCTGGTCCCTACATTCTTATTAACTTACATTCAACTTTGAAGATAACAAATGCAGGTACTCCAACATCATTGAGTGCCAATTAGTATTGCCACTATCAATGACCCACACAGTAAGTTTTCAATCTCAATCATATATTTTTAGGTGATATAAAACAAGATTAGACGAGAGGCTAGGAGACCTAGGGATAGGATAGGACAAAATCAGCAAAAGCATGAAGTAAACCAATCCATTATTATGTACCACCTAAATGAGAAACTTAAAAGTCCAGGAAGCCTGATTTGCTCACTCCCTTGGTGAAATAATAAGACACTTTGCTGAGATATATTCGTGAATGTGAAGCACAAAAATTCAAAATACACTTGATATTTACTGAGTTGAGTTAACTGAAATTTAACGATTAAATGCTATCCTTTCCAAATATTTAATAGAAATACATGACTTTGAAATCTCCAGGTGTAATAAAACTCCATGTTTTGGCAAAAGAACCATCTCCAAAAAAGTTTGATGCATATGGATTTGTGCATTCACTGCGGATATCAAGGCCACCTCATCAAAAATCTCTATTCCTAACACCAATCGCCTGACAGAAACCTCCAAATCACTCATGTATTCAATCAGTCGGGGAACAAATTTCATGTACTGACAGGTGGCACGGTGGCTCAGTGGTTAGCACTGCTGCCTCACGGCACCAGGGTCCCAGATTCAATTCCAGCCTCGGGCGACTCTGTCTGTGTGGAGTTTGCACATGTCTGCATGGGTTTCCTCCCACAGTCCAAAGATGTGCAGGCCAGGTGAATTGGCTATGTTAAATTGCCCGGTGTTAGGTACATTAGTCAGAGGGAAATGGGTCTGGGTGGCTAGCTCTTCGGAGGATCGGTGTGGACTTGTTGGGTCAAAGGGCCTGTTTCCACACTGTAGGGAATCTAATCTAATATTGTGGAGAAAACATATAGAATGATTACTTCAGGTACACAAATAAGGCTCAAGGTCATACTGTAATCAAACTATAAATGACAAAGCTTCACAAACCTGTGTGTTATGAATGGAAGCATTAGGTAGGAAGCATCTTTTATTACAAATGAATTAAGGCCAATATGCCAGTGAACTACTGAGGGAATAGTTAGAAGTACCATCTTTCAGATGAGACATTAAATGACGATCCCATCTGCTCTCTGATGATAATGTAAAATACTGCACCACAGCACCATGAAGAAAGGTGGAGAAGTTCTCCCCAGTAACCTGAACAATAGTTGTCACTTGGCCAACACCATCACAACAAATAACCTGATCATCACATCGTTTTTCATGGGAGCGTGTTTGTGCACTAAATAGCTGCTGTGAACCCTCTAGTACATCAATGACCACACTTCATAAGTATGTCATTTACAGTAAAGTGCTCTGGAATATCCAACTGCCATGCAAAGCGATAGAAATGCAAGTCTTTCTTCTTCTGCCCTTCTCCATGAAAATTTAAAACAGCCTGTAATATTCTTGCTTCTATCAAATACAGATCCATACATTTATGCTTACCAGTACCTGCAAATTACATCTTCCAGTTACCCAAGTCTTCAAGGCCCCATCAGACACAATGATAGGCAAAAAAAGTTTCACAAGAATGAGTTCTTCACAAAGCAAGGCTAATCAATGGAATTGGTTTTCTTTTTAAGTGCCCTTAATTAGACTTTAAAATTTTCATGGACATTATCTTTACAATAACCCTATGGAGCTTGCCAGTAAAACTCCCAAGCAATCAGTAAACCATGTTGCATGTTCATAAAGATAAAGTATTCACAAATCCTGTTTTAAATTGATCATACATATTTCCGAATCATAGATTTTTCAGAGAAAGTATAAGTAATAGAAAAAGGCCTTTTTCTTTACAGCAATAAGCTAAATGGAGTTAATATTTCTTCACAAATATGATTTACATAACAAATGCATTGTATAACTTTTAAAACACTAAATTGGTTTTGTTGGCAAATACTGCCCACTTGAAATAACTACATTAAGTATGAGTGTCAGTAAAATTTCACTATGGAAAGCACAGAAGAAACAACTTACATTCTCATTATTGCTACTGCAAAAATGTCCTGTAAAGTGAATAAATGTTTATTCCTACAGCTTTTGAGCATTTTAGGATGATCTTACCAGAATATTCCCCAATTGTATGGAAGATTCACTAAGTTCCCCACCTTAACTCACAGCAACCATCCCCAAATCACAGTTTCCAGATCTAACCACAGGATGTTAATAGGCTGGGTTTCATTGTTTTTGTTTCCTCTGCCTTCATGGTGTTTCAGGGGGTTTCTTTCCAAGAATCATAATACTAGAAAATAGTTAAGAATAATCTTCAAAGTTGTAATTTTCTAAAATAATTAAACAGCACTGATCACTACATGTGGAGACATGTTTATTCAAAATAAACAGAAATCCTCAACGGGACCGACTCCCCATCTTGCAATGCGCCTGGCTGCCCCCTTACAGCTGAAACCATGAGTAGGTGGCGAAGGGAGTCCCCCCTGGCTGTCTTGCTCATGTTGAAGGACTGGAAAAGAAGGAAGTGATACATATACATATATTCACATCCATACATTCTCACCAACATTCCCTGTAGACTGTGCAGCTGCTGGCAAACCTATACACAGTTGGTCATCTCTGTTATATGAATTATGGTTCCAATGAAACATACCACGCAAGAAGGAAAAACTTAGAGGGAACATTGAGGTACACAATGCTGCTGCAATATTTAAATAGAGGCAAGTGATGAACAATGCAAGGCAAGCAATGGAAACAAGTGAATTGTTGGCTTCAGAACTTCAGCAAAACCAAATCAGCGAGGGGGTTTTGACCAAAATAGATTAGTGGCTAATGATAAAATCTTAGTGGTAGGTTCTATATGCAGAATGAGTTTACTTATAAATTCAAAACAAAAACAATTGTTCAAAACAGTTGAGATCTGAGTAATGTGGTGATAACTAGCATTGAGATAAGTAATTTTTATTGGTTTTGATAATACAGAAACAAATTCTGGGTGCATTTCAATGTTCAATTTTACGAAATTTTGCCTGAAAAAAGCTACAAATTGATTTGTTCAGTGAAGAATAATTGCACCAATTCTCCAGCAGCACAAAAAGGTACAAGATATTGATTTTCGCCAGAATACAATCGAGCATATACTTTTAGAATGTAGAACGAGATTTTTTTGTTTTAAGTTTGTCAAATGTTACAAGCTGAACAAAACTACGAGTGCTCACAGGGAGTAAACAGGCTTTGGTTGGTTAAGATTTGTGAACCACAGAATTCAAAAACAAATGAACATCGATATAATTGCTCAGTTAAGCCATAAATATTACACCAGGTTTAGAAACCAAAGCAGTGAGTACAAATAACGTATTTATCTCTTTAAAAGGAATACTTTTGACCTATTTTAATGGAACATTAACATAAGGGAACAGGATAAGATGCCATGACAAGGGAGAAAAATATTGTACTCTAAAGATGATCCAGTTTTGACAATGATTACAAAACAGCATCAACTGTCAATTGCAAATATGGGTGAAGGTGTTGACAAATAATTCACTTATTTAATAAATTGCAGACAAGAGAAAGATAGAATGGACCCACCTGCAAGTCAAACAGTAAGGTCCTGCAAAGCACTAGGAGAAAGAGAAAAACAGCTGTTACTTTTCAGTCATTGTGTTACCTAAAATCAATTTGAAATATCAATTAAAATCAAGAATTAAGGTTAAAACGAACTTTAAGCACCACACAAATTGAAAATCAAATTCGGCCACAATTATACTTTTCCACCTATCAAAACAAAATAGACTAAGAGCAACAAAGAAATTTAGTGTAATTATTTATCAACATTTATCAATCAGACAATTTTTCGACTTGAAATAAATTGAACCAATGTGAAATATACCCCAATAGTGAAACAGAAAGAAATCGGACGAGGGTCACTTTCAGGATTAAAATCAATTCTTTAAAAAAAACTTACAAATTAAAAAATAACGGCTAAGTAAAGCAATGTCCTAATCTCGTGCATTAACAGGGTAGAGCTAGAGGTCTGCTGAACCTGGCAGATCTGCTGGTTTAGACAAAATGGCGGTTCAGCAAATGTCTGCCTTATCATAAGTCACTTTATGCATCCAATAGTCCAGCCAAAAATATAACCTCGAAACACCTCTAAAAGAACTTTAAGTGACTACTTGCTAGGCGACTGCATTATTTAGCTGTTTTAAAATTACTAGTTAAGAATAAATACAGAAAAAAGCTTCAAAACTAGTTTCCATTGGTAAAAATCGAAAATAATAAGTTAGGGGAAAAGCAAAAAAATTATTCTCTTGAAAACGATCAATATGTATTAATGCAGGTACTATAAATGAAATTATTTGTTAAAAAACAACCCTACACCACAAGTCTACTGGTTAGAATGTAGTATTTAAGGGATTGCCACGCCCTGACAAAATTCTGCAATTTTTAGCTCATTTCCAACCTTAAACAACTATTCAAAAAAAGCTATATCTATTTATTGGTTTCAAACTTTTCTTTTCCATGCATATATCAAAAATCTATTCCTATTCGATTTTTGCTTTACACCAGGCAACTCTCAATTTTGCTCCTTAAAAAAGGCTCTACATTCTAGGTATATTAATGTTATGCTTCTAACAGAATTTAGAAATGCATCAAAAACGTATATTAATTTTAATTTAATTCAACGAAAATTTAACATGTTTTTTTCAAAAACAGGTTTTTTTTCAGAAGTCTTCTCAAATAAGATACTGCAATAAAAAGTAAATTTTCTTCCTTCTAATACTTTTTTTTAATTAATCTGTTAAAATAAACCCCCTATGAATTATTCTGATTATTTTCGGAAAAAAAAATCTTGAAACGTCAGCAGCAATGGAGCTAGTGAGTTGCATCAGGCTGCACAGTAAGGGTGCAAAAATAGTGAGGATCCGAAAAAGCTTGAAATATCATCAATTATTGAAAAAATACGCTTCTTTTCGTACAGATAATCTACTTTATAGATCAAAAATCATAAACATGGCAAAAAGAAATTATTTTTGAACCCGAAAATAGCCTTTCTCCCCCTTCTTAAACCCTGATGCGGATGGCCCTGAGCATGCACTGTGACCACTACCAAAAGACTCTGATATAAAAAACAACTCACTCTGCCTGTAACCTCGTCGAACTCCAACATTTCAAAGCCAAAAATCATTGAAAAGCATTTTCCCCACCTCGGAAAAGTCTACCTGGCAAATTCGAACCCTTTTTTGTTCCTGATTCGCCCCCCAGAAACCTTCCTACCTAAAATCCTTAGCTCAACCTCTGAGCAATTGTAAAGGGTGAAAAAAAAGACTGCTCAGTTCCCCCTGCGCAACTTTCTACACTCAAATTGCACATTTTCTAGGGCAAGGAAAAATCTGAAAAAAATTCAGTGTAAGCCTCTATGCCTAAGGAAAACATGTGCAAAGTCTCAAGTCTGGGAGATTTGTTGTTGAAGAATAAAAAATTTGTATTTGCATGTATTAAAATTGCGCCAAAGCTAACGTCTCTGACTGCCTTGTAACCTTGCCAAGTGGCTGCTATCCTGGTTAGTACAGTAAACTGCCGACCTAGATTTTCTTCCTCTGTAGCTCCTTGGCACAGGGTCAATTTTTAAACATCTGCTTTCTTTTTTCTCACCATATTTAGAAAATATAGCAATCAAATGCTTACTTCAATGATTTTGTTTTAATTTTTCTGATTTCTCACCACCCCCCCCCCCCCCAAAATGGTGTTAAAATAAGCAGTGGCACCATGCTGCTTGGTGAATCTGCTGCTGCCAATGCAAAACTACATTTTTTTGAATCAAGGGGAGACAGAGGAGGCTGAATGCACATCCTCCCCTCTTTCACCCAAAGATTGAAAAACAAAGCAACACAACACAAAACTACTAGAAGGTGTCGAACATCAAGGAATATATAAAAGGTCAAAGAGAAACACTGATCTTCCTTTACAATCATAAAATCATGCATTACGGTGAAATGTAATGGAACTTGTTCATTTTAAAACTCTCCTATACAAAAACTCTGCATTGACTTCCACATACCCATTCAACTTTCTCAGAAATATAGTTGAGAACATAGTCAGGCAACTTCACATTCAACCAAACACAAACAGTCCAAGGTCTTAAACTGTGTAATTGTGAACCATTCTATGATTCTCTGGTAACCGTTAGATAGCAATGGTCACCACCAGCCTACTTCTCAGCAAACGAAGCTAACACATGAAACATATGCTGCCATCATTTTCTAAAGCAAAAGACTGCTACATTTCCAAGGCTAAGTCCATTGTTATCAGTTTTGGATAGATGTGCTGCAGTAATTCTTGGCAAGATGCAATCTCATCTCAAAAGTTAACTTTCTTTTATATGATCAAAGCTCACCTAGCTTCGAAAGCCTTCTTAAAAAACAGATTTATATTTTCTTAACTCTATTTTGAAATAATCATTCTACAAATACAGTCACTGACTCAACTGAAAGAGGAGAGCAAGTGACCTATTCTGAAACTTCAGTATCAGTCGATAATCATCAAGGCTTATATATGGCAATTGGATCTCCAATTTCTCCACTCTACTTTCCTCAATATCCCCTCGCCTCCTTCCAATGCATCATGACTAAAATTAGAAGATTGCCCTTTTGTCCAGATTTCTGCTCAATCAATCTAAGATACTTACTGTACAATGGAGTACACTGCAAACTTGTCGATTGAAGTTTCTCTATGTCTTTAATAATTATAAACTTGTTTCAGTTAAATCTGTTCTATACCTAATCAACAAATCTTAGCCATTAACTTTGCTACCATTCCCTCCAAACCTTCACAACGCGGTCTAAAATATCAGGTCTCAATTACTGTATGCTCTATTTACCTTGTATGATAATCTAAATGCAACAGGAATTGACTACTCAAGGTACATGCAAAGTGAAAAGGTTGATTATGGATACATAAAATTGACTAGAGTGCCTTACTTGAAGAACTTGCTGCAGAATGATTAACTTGCAACTAGTTGTCGAAGTAGGTCTTTCAGCTAAACAGTCATTGCATTACTACATGGTTACTTGGGGATAGCTATCTTAAAAACAGAAAGGAAAGTCTGTTAATGTTGCTCAGGGAAACTATTCAACATTTATTCCAGTTATTCTTCAACTTTCCTCCTCTGAAAGGAGCCTTTCTCAAAAATGCATATTCCCACCTGACCTTGTGCAACCAGTACAATAAAGTTTGTTGGTTATTAAAATCAAATTGCATTCAAGAGAGACTGGGTGCTTAACTATGACCAAATCAATTATTCAACTAAGGCTACCATTTTCTTTTTGGGGCAGTATTTTTGAGAATGATAGGCTTTAAAAACAAACATTCACTCAACCAGTAACGTTATAGAGTCATAGAGATGTGCAACATACCCTTCGGTCCAACTCCTCCATACCCACCAGAAATTAACTCAATCCTATTTGCCAGCAGCTGGCCCATATCGCTCTGAACACTTCCTATTCATACACCCATCCAGATGCCTTTTAATGTTGTAATTGTACCAGCTTCCACCAGTTCTACTGGCAGCTCATTCCAAACACGCACCACCCTCTGCATGAAAAAGTTGCCCATCAGGTCCCTCTTAAATCTTTATCCTCTCACTCTAAATCTATGCCCTCCAGTTCTGAACTCCCCCATTCTAAGGAAAAGACCTTGTCTAATTACCCTATCCATGCCCCTCATGATTTTATAAACCTCTATAAAGATCACTCCCTCAGCCTCCAACACTCCAGGGAAAAACAGCCCCAGCCTATTCAGTCTTTCCCTATAGCTGAAACCCTCCAAGCCTCGTGAGTTATTTATAAAATGATTTCCACTGGATAAATTCAATTAGACAATTAAGTTTGACAAAGCTGATACACTTTGAGGATTTTGTTAGCAGTATGGATACAGTGCATTTGAATTTTCAGAATACTTTTTGTTAAATTTCCACACAGGTGGTCAGTAAACAAAAAGCTCATGTAATTGTGTTTTTTTAAAAATATAAATCATTATCAATGATTTGGATGTGGAAACCAATTATAATTCAAATTTAGAAAAGGAGACAAAACATGAGCAAATCTCTGTTCAGAGGTGGATGCAAAGAGGTTTTAAGGCCACTTAGACATGCTGAACACGCAAGAGCAAGGCAGGTGGAATGTAATGTCGATATATGAAATGTTATCCACTTATGTAGGAGTAATGAAGATACATGGTATTTCTCAAACAGTGAAAGATTGGAAAATGTTGATCTTCAAAGAGCCCTAGATGTCCTAATTTATAAGTCAGTAAAAGCTAGCAAACATGCAGAAAGCAATTCTGAAGGCAAACCTTTTTTTTAAAACAAACTTTATCGCATGTGGATTGAGTACAGGAGCAAAATCATCTTGGTTCATTGAAAGGAACAATGGTGAGACGCCACCTGGAATATTATGTGCCGTTCTAGACCCTTGCCTAAAGGAAAGATATACTCATCACAGAGGGAACGCAGATGTTTGACAGACCGAGTCCTGAGATGGTGAATCTATTCTGTGTGGAGAATGGGATTGTATCTTCTGCAGTCTGATCTCAGAAACTTACAAAATTTGTAAAGGGTCAGATAATAGTTATCGTAGTATGTATGTTTCCCCTGGATGTGGGATTTCGAACCGGGGACAGTGTCTCAAAATGAAAGTCGAGAGTGTGGTGCTGGAAAAGCACAGCAGCTCAGGCAGCACCTGAGGAGCAGGAGAATCGATGTTTCGGGCATTCCTACATCAGGAATGCAGCTTGATAGTCAAGGTGATGGAGACATACAAGGTTTGGGGGGTGGGGGGGGGGGGGGGGGGAAACTAGCTGACAATGCTATTCCCCTGTTCCTTGGATACTGCCTGACCTGCTGCGCTTTTCCAGCACCATACTCTCGACTCCGATCTCAGCATCTGCAGTCCTCACTTTCTCCTAGTCTCAAAATGAATGAAAGGCAAGCCATTTAGAACTGAGACAAAGCGGAGCTTCTTCACACAAGTGATAGTTTCTAACAGATGAAAGGCTTAACAGACAATCAATTCTTCAATGTATAATTTCAGTTACATCACATTGCAAATTTTTGCTATAAATTCTGTGTTACGATCGAGCCCTCTACAATCACCTGAAGGAGCGTCGCTCCGAAAGCTAGTGTGCTTCCAATTAAACCTGTTGGACTACAACCTGGTGTTATGTGATTTTTAACAAGGTAATGGGAGGTATGGATAGAGTCGCTAGCCAGAGACGTTTCCCCAGGGCAGGACTGACTGGCACGAGGGATCATAGTTTTAAGATATTAAGAGGAAGGAATAGAGTTGTAAATGCATGGAACGCATTGCTAGCGGTGGTGGTGGAAGCAGTCATTAGGGACATTTAAGCGACTGCTGGACATGCACATGGACAGAAGTGAATTGAGGGGAGCGTAGGTTAGGTTATTTTATTATAGATTAGGATTAATCCTCGACACAACATTGTGGACGAAAAGGCCTATACTGCGCTGTACTTTTCTATGTTCCATATTCTATGGAAGAACAGCCAGGATATCAAACAGCAGAGTAAGTTTGGTGGGCTGAATAGTATACTCCTGCTCTTATATTGGATAAAATGCAGATCAATGTTATTTTCTTTGGTTATTCCTTAGAAATATTTTGAATTTGCCTTGGAAAATTTCCAGAAAGGTATAATCTGGTGGAAGACACCAAATTTAACTTGCCATTCCTTTTACCAGTGGTTTTTAAAGCTCTTCTTTGACCCAAGAGCATTTCTCAAAAATATAAAAATGAAGTGCAAGTTTGTACTGGAAAATTAGCGCACTCTTTTACAAGAAAAACACATTAAAAGATTTCTGTTGAGCTTGCCCGGAAGTCACAATAAGTGGGGGCGGGAAGACAATGTTGGAATTCTTTTTAGGGATAAAACACTTTTAGGAGTGGAAATATAAAAGTCTCTAGGTTTCTGCAGAAAGGCTTTGTAAACAAACAAGTTGATGTCTGATCTACAAAGAATGTTTGTAGCATGCAAGCAAATAAAAAACCAAGCAACACACTGAAGCTGTCAAATTTCAATCCATGAGCAGTGGCCTGCCATCTCCAGCATTACCACATTTTCAATTTGGCAAGCAGAATGTCATATTAGTCAGATTCTGTAAAGGAATAATTCACATCAACACAATTTGGAAGACCTGTCCACTCTCAGTCTCTCTAAATAAAGATTGACGCCATTTGGATACAGAACTGGCTCAAAAGGTAGAAGACAGAGGGTGGTGGAGGGTTGTTTTTCAGACTGGAGGCCTGTGACTACTGGAGTGTCACAAGGTTCAGTGCTGGGTCCTCTACTTTGTCATTTATATAAATGATTTGGATGCGAGCATAACAGGTATAGTTAGTAAGTTTGCAGATGACACCAAAATTGGAGGTGTAGTGGACAGCGAAGAAGGTTACGTCAGATTACAACAGGATCTTGATCAGGTGGGCCAATGGGCCGTGATGTGGCAGATAGAGTTTAATTCAGATAAATGCAAGGTGCTGCATTTTGGGAAAGCAAATCTTAGCAGGACTTATACATTTAACGGTGAGGTCCTAGGGAGTGTTGCTGAACAAAGAGACCTTGGAGTGCAAGTTCATAGCTCGTTGAAAGTGGAGTCGCAGATAGATACGATAGTAAAGGCGGTGTTTGGTATGCTTTCCTTTATTGGTCAGAGTATTGACTAGAGGAGTTGGGAGGTCATGTTGCAGCTGTACAGGACATTGGTTAGGCCACTGTTGGAATATTGCGTGCAATTCTGGTCTCCTTCCTAATGGAAAGATGTTGTGAAACTTGAAGGGTTCAGAAAAGATTTCCAAGGATGTTGCCAGGGTTGGAGGATTTGAGCTAGAGGGAGAAGCGGAACAGGCTGGGGCTGTTTTTCCTGGAGCGGAGACTGAGGGATGACCTTATAGAGGTTTACAAAATCATGAGGGGCATGGATAGGACAAATAGACAAAGTCTTTTCCCTGTGGTCGGGGAGTCCAGAACTAGAGGGCATAGGTTTAGGGTGAGAGGAAAAAGATGTAAAAGGGACCTAAGGGACAACTTTTTAACGCAAAGAGTGGTGCATTTATGGAATGAGATGCCAGAGGAATTGGAGGAGTCTGGTACAATTGCAGCATTTAAAAGGCATTTAGATGGGTATATGAATAGGAAGGGTTTGGAGGGCCAGGTGCTGGCAAGTAGGACTAGATTGGGTTGGGATATCTGGTCGGCATGGACGGGTTGGACGGAAGGGTATATTTCCATGCTGTACATCTCTATGACACAAAATAAATAAGGGGCAACTACATGATCTCAGCATTCAGATGGACAACAGGAAGGAAAGAGGGATTAAAGACGATGTGTTTAAAGTATAGTTAGATTAGATTAGAAGATTAGATTCCCTACAGCATGGAAACAGGCCCTTTGACCCAACAAGTCCACACAGACCCTCCAAAGAGTAACACACCCAGACCCATTCCCCTACCCTATATTTACCCTTGACTAATGCACCTGACACAATGGACCATTTGGCATGGTCAATTCACCTGACCTGCACACCTTTGGACTGTGGGAGGAAACCGGATCACCCAGAAGAAACCCAAGCAAACACGGGGACAATGTGCAAACACCACACAGTCGCCCAAGGCCGGAATCAAACCCGGATCCCTGGTGCTAAGAGGAAGCAGTGCTAACCACTGAGCCACCATGTCATCAGTTCTGCTATGACACGGTATGTACGTTCTCGTGTAATCCTATGTTATAAGAAAATCGCACAATAGTAGCATCATTTAAACTAATGGGAATCACATTATAACTAATAATACGTTTTAAAAGTTCGTCCGATAGAAACAGTGTCCCCAGCTCTTCAAACACGTTATTGCAGAGCGACCTGTATATCATCTACTGTGGGTTGTGTCACAAAATAAAATCCCAATACAATTCCAGTCATATCACACATTGCGTCACTGTTGCTTGGCAGGTTGAACCCTATTCAAGGTAGATTGTCCACTTTTCAAATTCAAGTATAAAAAATACCACATTCCAATCACTGTAAATGGGAAAAGTGTTGAAAAGGAATGTTTAAAATTCATGAATTATAAATAGATACAGACTGGGCTATGTTTCAAAGGAATGACAAACTAAGGTTGAGATGACATTGAAGTCAAAATTGTTGAAGCAAAAACTGAAGTATATCTCCTATAATTTCATTTCAACCTCCTTCCTCTCTCTTCTATCCACACCTCTAAAAAATCTTTAGTTCTTCGTAAAATGTAAAAATAATTCTGCGCCTCAACCCGAAATAGCAAGTGAATGATGTATTGTAAAATTTCATTTACACAACTAAATGATACGTTTACAGATTTCACATTGTTAGGAATATATCTCAGTTCATCAGCTAAGCAAAGTGGAATGCCTCATTACAAAATCTCAATGAGTTTTGCCTACTAGCTATCCCTCCATCCATTTCACTCATGATTGCAGACGGGTGAAGAATAGCATTGCATATATTGGATTCTCCTGAGGGTAAAGTATCACAAAGTGGACTTCAGAAATTAATTTCAAACAAAAATTACAATGCAACATTCAATGTTTTTAGGATTCCTACATTTTACATTTGAGTGTTGGTGCCACAAAGGTCTGCCAGAGTATAACATATCCAAGGTGGGACAAAAATTACTTCCTTTTCACAGGCACGATATCAACCTGCTTCAATTTCAAAAGTATAAAATTATTCCAGGTCTTTAAATTCAATTCTTAAACTAAAATAAAAATATAGAATTCAAACACTAACAAATGAAATGTAAAAACTTATGGTTGAAATTGAATGCATAAAGTCACCTGATATATAAAACAATCCACAATGTAGAATCGCTTTCTTGAATTTACATTCTGTAAAAGAAACTATCAAGCACTCCAACCTGGTTCAGGTGGTGCTCTCATAAGAAGTGCAAAAACATCAGTCACTGTGACAATCATGATTACTCAAAGGCCAATTTGCTGAAGACCCTCTGGCTGCAGGTTTCAGGGATTTGTTGGCTTTTTCAAATGGATTTTGTCAAATCATGCCATTATCCATGTGCTGCGCTGTTGTTTTACAAGACCAAATGATTCCCAACACTATCAAGTAGGGTTGCAAGTTTAATCATCCATCAAGGTAAGAACAAGTGAAAAGTTTTCTGTGTCATAAAATCATATCAGTAAGATCATGAAAAAGGTTTGTAAAAAAAAACATTGAAATGATTCCATAAAGAAACAAATGAGATGATTTTAGATCAACCCACAGAGAAAGACAGTCATTCAAACAAATCTCAAAATGGGTCAGAGAAAACATTATTTCAAAATCAAAATTTAACTTCAAATAGCTTAAAATCACCTGCAGTCAGTAATCTCTTTAAAAGATGTATTGTATACTGCACTACTGCCAGATTTCCAAAACCTTGCAACTTGTCGCAAGCCAAATTGTAAAGCTGCAGGAATTCATCAAAGCAAAAGAGTATACCGCCCCAGAAGGTTTTGAACTTACTGAAGTTATCAAACATTTGAAGAAAAGGTGTTTAACGTGTCGACTCCAAATGTAGTTATCAATTTGACAATAATGACAACATAAAAGAAATAATTAACTTGTTTAAAAGTAAATGATTTGGCTGATGTCTGAATTAAAGATTCAAGTGATATGTCAGTTGAAGCAATTGCAAGCCCAGAGTTCAGAGCATGACAAACTGCTAATTATCAAAGAATACAAGTAGCTACCATTTTTTGAACATGACAGCTCATTATTCAGCAACCAAAAACGAGCTCAAAATGGATAAAATAGTCAAAGAACAACACAACACAGGAACAGTCCCAATGGCCCTCCAAACTTGTGCAGACACATTTTGCCCTTTCATACTAAAACTGTCTTCACTTACAGGATCGTAACCCTCTATTGCCTTCCAATTCAAGTATTCATTCAGATCTTTCTTAAAATGCTACTATTGTATATTCTTCCATCACCACCTCTGGCAGCCCATTCCAGACACTCACCACCATGCGAGAGAAAAGCTTGCCTTGAACTCCATACCTTGAAACTGTGTCCCCCTAGTAACTGACACCTCCAGGTAAAAACAAGGACTGCAGATGCTGGAAACCAGAGTCTAGATTAGAGTGGCGGTGGAGAAGCACAGCAGGTCAGGCAGCATCCGAGGAGCAGGAAAATCTCCTCGGCTGCTGCCTGACCTGCTGTGCTTTTCAAGCACCAATCTAAACTGACCCCTCCACCCTGGGAAAAAGTCTAATAACTTTTCACTCTATCCATGCCATTCACAATCTTATAAATTTCTATCAGGTCACCCTCAACCTTCTGCGTTCCAGTGAAAACAAACCCAGTCTAATGAAGCCTTTCTTCGTAGCTAAATTTCTCCATACCAAGCAACATTCTGGTAAACCTTTTCTGTGCTTGCTTCAAAGCATCCACATCCTTCTAAGCAGTGTGGTGACCAGAACTGGACACAATATTCCAAGTGTTGCCTAACTAAAGTTAGGACAAGGATGATTAGCAACAAGAACAGAACCCCTGGTTCTCACCTTCCACCCCACCAACCTCGGGAAACATCGCATCATCCTCCGCCATTTCTGCCACTTACAAACAGACCCAACCACCAGGGATATGGTCCCACCCGACAAATCCGCCCCCCCTCCCCTCCCAGCACCTTCCCCTGCCACTGCAAGTAGTACAAAACCTGCACCCACACCTCCTCCCTTATATCTGTCCAAGGGCCCAAAGGATCCTTCCACATCCGACAGAGATTTATCTGTACTTGCACGCGCACACACACACTATTCTGACCATTGCTCCCGATGTGGTCTCAACATTGGGGAGACAGGACGCCAACTTGCGGAATATTTCAGAGAACATCTCTGGGACACATGCACTAAAGAACCCCACCACCCAGGAAATAAGAAAGAAGGTTGGTTCTTTTAAGGACAAAGAAGGAAATCTGTGTGGGGACAGAAGACGCAAGTGAGGAACAAAACTTATACTTTGTGTCAGTGCTCAACAAAGAGAAGGAATTGGTGGACCATGATCTCAGGAAGGGAGTGTCAAATTTCTAAGCCAAGTTGCTGTTAAAAAGGAAGAGGTGTTGGGCATCTTAAAAAGTATTAAGGTAGATAAATCCCCAGATCCAGATGAGATCTATCTCAGAGTATTGAGGGAGGCAAGAGAACAAATTGCTGGAGCATTGACAGACATCTTTGTATTCTGTTTGGCCACAGATGAGGTCCCAGAGGACAGGAGACTAGCCAATGTTGTCCCATTGTTTAAGAAGGGTAACAGGATAATCTAGGAAAGTATAGATCTGTGACCCTCATGTTGATGGTAGGGAAATTATTAGAAAGGATTCTCTGGGACAAGATCCATACGCATTTAGAAACAAATTGACTTATCAGCATTAGACAACATGGTTTTGTGCGGGAAGGTCATGTCTCATTAACTTGATCGAGTTTTTTAAAGGAGTTGAAGATGATTGAGGAAAAATCGTTTGATGTTGTCTACACGGACTTCAGTAAAGCCTTTGACAAGGTCCCTCATGGCAAATTGGTACACAAGGTGAAATCACATGGTATCGGGGTGAGTTGGCAAGATCGATGCAGAACTGGCGTAGTCATTGGAGACAGAGGGTAGCGGTGGAAGTATGCTTTTCAGAATGGAGTGTTGTGACTAGCAGTGTTCCACAGGGATCAGTGCTGGGACCTCTGCTGTTCATGGTCTACGTAAATGATTTGGGGGAAAATGTAACTGGTCTAATTAGTAAGTTTGCGGATGATACAAAGATTGGAGGAGTTGTGAATAGTGAGGTGCGTTGTTAGAGTGGATATAGCAGGATATAGATCAGTTAGAGGCATAGGCAGAAAAATGGCAGATGGAGTTTAATCTGGGCAAACGAGAGGTGATGCATTTTGGAAGATCAAGTGGAAATTATAGTGTGAATGGCAGAACCATTGGGCGTTTTGATATGCAGGGGATCTGGGTCCACAGATCACTGAAGGTGGCACTGCAGGTAGGTAAGGTAGTAAAAAACAAATCTATGGCATGCTTGATTCATTAGAAAGGGCATTGAGTACAAGGATAGAGAAGTAATGCTGCAGCTTTACAGAATTGGGGGGGGATGAGGCTGGGGAGCAAGGTAGCTGGAAATGCAATAAGTAGTGAAGGAAGGGGTAAAGGTGATAGGTCAGACAGGAGAGTGGAGCCGATAGGTGGGAAGGAAGAGGGACAGGTAGGACAGTTCAAGAGGACCATGCCGAGTTGGGAGGTTGGATGTGGGATAAGGTGGGGGGAGGTGAAATGAGGAAACTGGTGAAATTCACATTGACCCAGTGTGGTTAGAGGGTCCCAAGGCGGAACATGAGGCGTTCTTCCTCCAGATGTCAGGTGGTTAGGGTTTGGTGGTGGAAGAGGCCCAGGACTTGCATGTCCTTGGCAGAGTGGGAGGGGGATTTGGTGTTTGGCTACTGGGTGGTGGGGTTCTTTAGTGCATGTGTCCCAAAGATGTCCTCTGAAATATTCCGCAAATTGGCATCCTGTCTCCCCAGTGTTGAGACCACATCAGGAGCAATGGTCAGAATAGTGTGTGTGCGCAAGTACAGATAAATCTCCATCGGATGTAGAAGGATCCTTTGGGCCCTTGGACAGATATAAGGGAGGTGGTGTGGGTGTAGGTTTTGTACTTCATGCAGTGGCAGGGGAAGCTGCTGGGAGTGGAGGGTGGGTTGGGGGGATTGTGGGGGGGGATTTGCCAGGGAGGGACTATATCCCTGGTGGTTGGGTCTGTTTGTAGGTGGCAGAAATGGCGGAGGATGATGCGATGTTCTTTAGTTAGGCAACACTTGGAATTTTGTGTCCAGTTCTGGTCACCACACTACTAGAAGGATGTGGATGCTTTGAAGCAAGCACAGAAAAGGTTTACCAGAATGTTGCTTGGTATGGAGAAATTTAGCTACGAAGGAAGGCTTCATTAGACTGGGTTTGCTTTCACTGGAACGCAGAAGGTTGAGGGGTGACCTGATAGAAGTTTATCCATGCGAATGGCATGGATAGAGTGAAATGTTATTAGGCTTTTAAAAATAAGGTGGCACGGTGGCACAGTGGTTAGCATTGCTGCCTCACAGCGCCAGAGACCGGGTTCAATTCCTACCTCGGGCAACTGTGTGGAGTTTGCATATTCTCCCCGTGTCTGCATGGGTTTCCTCTGGGTGCTCCGGTTTCCTCCCACAGTCCAAAGATGTGCAGGTTAGGTGAATTGGCCATGCTAAATTGCCCATAGTGTTGGTGAAGGGGTAAATGTAAGGGAATGGGGCTGGGTGGGCTGCTCTTCGGAAGGTTGGTGTGGACTTGTTGGGCCGAAGGGCCTGTTTCCACACAGTAAGTAATCTAAAAAGAAAGCATTAGGATGCTCCTTAACCCGGTTTGCTAATAACTTTTCATTACAGCCATAATTCCTTGTTTAGGTTCTTTCCTATTTTCTTTATATACTTAAAGGGCTTTGTCTGTTGCCAACTCAGACCTTGCACAGACTTCCTTTTTCTTTTTGACCAAGGTCATAACATCCCTGGTCATCCAAGGTTTGCGTAACTTGCCATACTTGTCCTTCATTCTCGCAGGAACGTGCCACTCGTGAACTCTTATCAATTGCCACATGTCTGATGTGGATTTACCCTCAAACAGCCACCTCCAATCAACATTCTCCAGTTCCTGCCTAATATTGTTGTAGTTATCCTTTCCCCCAATTTAACATCTTCATCCAAAAACTGCTATTATCCCTATCCACAAGTATCTTAAAACTCATGGTATCATGGTCACTACTCCCAAAACACTCCTCCACTGAAACTTCAGTCATCTGGCCAGGCTCATTTCCCAAAACCAGGTCCAGTAAAATGCTTTCCCTGGCTGGACTGTTTACATAATGTGACAAGAATCCCTCCTGAATGGTCCTTTCAAATTCTGCCCCATTCAAGCCCTGAGCATGAAGTGAGTCCCAATCAATAAAGGGGAAATTAAAATCACCCACCACAACAACTCTTTTTACATCTTTCCAAAATCTGTCTACATGTACTATCCTGTCTCCTGCTGGCTGTTGCGAGGAGTGCAGTAGATTGACCCCCAGAATTGTGATTTCACCTTTCCTATTCCAGAGTTCTACCCATATTGCCTCATTGCATGAGTCCTCTGATGTATTCTCCCTCAGTACAACTGAGAGCTATTCCTTTACCAGTAATGCAACTTACCCCACCCTTTTTACCTTCCTTTTGATCAAACCTCAAACATCTAAATCCTGGAATATTCAGCAATCAGCCCTGACCCTCTTTCAGCCAACGCTTCATAATCACAATAATGTCATAGTTCCAAGTACTAACCAAAGCTCTGAAGTTCATCTTCCTTACCTATTATACTTCCCACTTTGAAATACATGCATTGCAGATCACCTCCTAATGTTTCCTAAGGCATTCTACAAAAGAAATTAAATCATTCAATCAAGTGAAATGTGAAAGGTGAGAATAAACAATTTGGTTTTCATTAGCTTCAAGGTTAATGTTGTTTCTGAATTTTGCATAGAACTGAACTTTAAAATCTGGTTGAATTTGCCCCTCATATCCTCTGACAACACCCCTCCCCACCGCCCCCGTCCTCCACACCTCTTCTGCACCCTCTCTAAAGCCCCCACATCCTTCCTGTAATGTGGCAACCAGACTTGAATGCAATATTCTAAATGCAGCCTAACCAAAGTTTTGTAAGGTGCAACATGTTATCCTGAGTCTCGTACTCAATTCCTCAACCAATTAAGGCAATCGTGCCATATGCCTTCTTTATCATCCTATCTCCTTGTGTAGCCATTTTCAGGGAACTATGGATCTGAACCCCAAGAGCCCTCTGTACATCAAAACTAAAAATCACAACACCAGGTTGTAGTTCAACAGGTTTATTTGGAGGTACAATGGTACGCTGCTCCTTCGTAAGGGAGCTAGTGGGACAGGATCATTGGACACAGAATTTATAGCAAAAGATCAAAGTGTCCTACAACTGATGTGATGTATTGAACAAATGTAGACTGTTGTAAAGCCTTTAATCACTTAGAATGGGGATGCAGGTTTCGATTGATTAATATGTACATCACAACTTCGTTCCAGTATTAGTCCCAAGATAACTTAACATTTTTAAAAAAAGGTAACATCTCAGCTCAGACAATATATTAAAGATAGGAGGCGAGAGTCAGTCTATATCCCAACCTTGAGTCAGTCTGATTCTATTTCCAAAGTAGGAATTCATAAAATGTCACATGGACTGACTTGCCTATAGTTTGCATGGTTTTTGAACAAAATAGAAAGAATCTGCAAATACAAACATGCAAATTCACCTCAGACTTGTGTGTACACACATTTGTGTTGGGGGTGGGGGGGGGGGGGAGGGGAGAGAGGGAGGGAGAGGGAGGGAGGGAGGGAGCGACAGTCGGGGGAGATGGAGATGCAGGTTCAGACAGAGACACAGAGATGGAGGGAGGGAGGGAGGGAGGGAGGGGGAAGAGAGAGAGAGAGAGAGACACACACACACAGACAAATAGAGAGAAAGAATAATAATAGTGCCCACATGAGTGTGACAGACTACATGCCTGCAAGAGGGGATGAGCATGAATATGCACATGTTTGAGAGGGGTGTGGGTGTGCATGTATGCATGCTTGTGTGCAGGGTGGAGTCGTGTCACCTACAGTGTGACATGAATCCAAGATCCCAATTGAGCCATTCTGATGGGTACCGAACTTGGCTATCAGCCTCTGTTCAGTGACTCTGCATTGTTGTGTATCCTGAAGTCCACCTTGAAGGACGGTCAGCTGAAGATCCAAGGCCGAAGGTTCCCCGACAGACAGACTCTAACCTCATACCTTTAATGCACTGTCTGAGCAGAGATGTCATTTTAAAAAAAAAATAAAACCTTAAGTTATCTCAAGACTGCGACTTGAAAGAAGTTCTGGGATTTACATATTAATCAATCGAAACCTGCATCCCCATTCTAAGCGATTAAAGACTTAACAGTAATCTAGGTTTGTTTAATACATTGCGTTAGTTGTATGACACTGATCTTTTGCTATAAATTCTGTGCCCTATGTTCCTGTCCCACTAACTATCTGATGAAGGAGCAGAACTCCGAAAACTTGTTCTTTCAAATAAACCTGTTGGATTATCACCTGGTATTGTGAGATTTTTAAACCTTGTCCACCCCAGTCCAACATTAGCACCTCCACATCAATGATGTTCAGGGTCCTGCCATTAACGGTATACTTTTCCCTAGCATTTGATTTTCCAACTTGCAGCACCTCACACTTAGCTGGATTAAACTCCATCTGCCATATCTGCAACTGATCTATATTCCACTAGATCCTTTGATAATCTTCTACACTATCTGCAACTCCATCAATTTGAGTGATGGCGCAAACTTTCTAACCCATCTATCCACGTTTTCATCCAAGTCATTTATATATATCTCAAACAGAGATCCCAGTATGGATCCCTGCAGAACACAATTAGTCGTGGACCTCCAGCCAGAAGAACTCACTTCCATTACTACCCTTTGTCTTCTAAGGGCAGGTGAATTCTGACTCCAAGCGACAGTCACTGTGGATCCCATGCATCTTCAACCTCTGGTTGAGCGTCCAGTGAGAGACTTGTCGAAAACCTTACTAAAAATCATGTAGTCAACATCCAGTGCTCTACTCTCATTGATCCCCTTTATCACCATTTGAGATGTGGAGAAATTCTTCAAAGGACAGCAAATCTTTGGAATTCTCTACACTGGAGGGCTGAGAAAGATCAATCATTCAGTATATTTAAGGGAAATTGAAAAAAATGTATATGCTAATAATAGCCATGGGATGAGGAAAGCATGGAAAAGTTACATAAAAGTTTAAAATTAACCATGATTATCTGAATAGCAAAGTTGGCTCAAAAGACTGAATATCTAAAGAACATAACTGCTAGATTGAATCTGCCAGAAAGCAGAGAGAGTACAAGTGGAAAACAACTTACTTGATCTCATTCTCATCAATTTACCTTTCACAAATGCCTATTCATTACAGTACCAGAAGAGGTGGCCACAACAATAATTTCCAACATGTTGCGTGGCACTACGACTGTGATCATTGGGACAGATTGCGAACAGATCCATCAACTCAAAACTGGGCATTTATGACCACCTGATTGGTATTCTACCACAATCTGTAATCCCATGGCCTGGCCTTTCCCTATTATCACCAAGCTAAGTGGTCAACCGTAACACAATTAAGGGTACTGGAAGACATGCCGAAAAATGTGCGCATCAACCCAGCGATGCTATAGCAGACTACTTGAATGCCATACAGTGGAAGCAGGAAGCAATAGCCAAGTTAAGCTATTCTACAATCAAGAAATCATACTCAAACTTCATAGCCTTGCCTCTTCCAGTAACAAATGCTGGTGGACAATTAAACAACTAAAGGGCAAAATATCTCCTAAAATATCACCATCCTCGACAATGAGGAAACCAAGCACATCACTACAAAAGACAAAGCTGAAACACTTGCACCCATCTTCAGCCAGTAGTGCCAAGTGGACGATCCATTTCAGCCTCATAGATGCCAGTCTTCAACCTAATGGATTCACATGTGATATCACGAAACCAATGAAGTCACTGGTTAAGGGCCTAACAACAATCCAACAATAGTACTGCACATCAGTACTCCAATATAAAAAAAGCATCCTTTGCCAAGCTGTTCCAGTACATCTACATTTCCAAATGAATGACAATAGGGAAAGTTGTTCATCAACAAAAAGGCAACATTTGATACGGGAGGATAGCATGGAGCCCTAATGAAACTGGAGTTATTGGGAATTGAGGGGAAAATTCTGCAGGATAATTATGTCAGGTCTGAGATATCATTTTCGATGCTCTAATGTCCTCAGCCCAACCATCCTCAGTTGCTTTATGAAGGGCCCATCTTTCATTGAGAGATTAGAAATTGGGATGTTTACTGACATTCAGTGCCACAGATACGGAATCAGGCTGCATCCATTTGCAAAATCTGAACCAGATCTAGGTTTGGGTTGACAAGGAACACTCGCCACACAAGTGCCGGGCAATGACCATCGCCAACAAGAGCAAATTTAACTATTGTCCCTTGATGTTGAATAGCAATTTCATTGCTGAAACACCCACTATCAGCAACTTGAGGGATATCATTGACCAGAAACTGAATTGTACCAGCCATATAAATACTGTGGCTATAAGAGTAGACAAGAAGATAGGAATGCTGCAGCAAATAACATACATCCCACCTCCCAAAGCCAGCACACCATCTAAAGGCAGAGGTCAAGCGTGTGTTGTAATACTATCCACTTGCGTGAATGGGATCAGCTGAAAACACTCAAGAAGCTTGACAGCATCAGGACAAAGTAGTCTATCCAATGTCTTCAACGTTCTCTCCTCCTACTACTGATGCAAAGCGGCAGCAGCGTATACCATCTACAAAATGTATTGCTGTAACTTAACAAGGCTCCTTCAACAGCCCTTCCACACCCACAGCCTTTACCATTTAGAAGAACAAGGGCCACAGATAAGTGGGAGTACCACAATGGGCAGCACAGTGGTTAGCACTGCTGCCTCACAGCGCCAGAGACCCGGGTTCAATTCCCGCCTCAGGCGACTGACTGTGTGGAGTTTGCATATTCTCCCCGGGTCTGCGTGGGTTTCCTCCGGGTGCTTCGGTTTCCTCCCACAGTCCAAAAATGTGCAGGTTAGGTGAATTGGCCATGCTAAATTGCCCGTAGTGTTAGGGGCAGGAGTAAATGTAGGGAAATGGGTCTGGGTGGGTTGCGCTTCGACGGGTCGGTGTGGACTTGTTGGGCCGAAGGGCCTGTTTCCACACTGTAAGAAATCTAATCTAATCATCTGTAAGCTTCCTGCCAAGCCACATTCCATCCCAACTTGGCCTTATCAATGCTCTTTTAACGTTGGTGGGTGAAAGCCTGAGAAATTCCTTCCCAACAATACTGTTCATGTCAATACTTCTCAAGGACTGCAGCAGTTTAAGAAAGACATTGGACTGAAGTGCCTTCCTCTGCACTGCAAACATCAGAGTTCAAGAATAAAGCAGTCCAATTATTAATTGGAGGTTATTGCTATCTGGGCACAGAAAATCAAGAAAATCAGTGTAGCATCCTCAGAAAGCATCTGATCTTCATTGTACAACTTGTGGCATTTTCATCTGTTCAAGAGTTGCACTGATTTGCTTCAAGCAAAAAGGTAAACTAGAAGTAGCGCTTTCAAAATCCAAGTTGGTATGCAAAACAATGGTTTGAAATGTGTTCCTATTACTCTGAGCTCGCCATCAAAAGGCAGACCACATAAAAGTTATGCTGAAGCTCAATTTGCATGTGCCATCTGGAGCAAAGATGATTTATTGGAAAATCACCCTCAAGTTTCATAAACTACAAGGACCTTATGAACTGCTTTACATTGGGAGTAGTTTTCCACTGTTATATGTTACACTTCCTGCAAAAGAAACTGTTAACCTGAATAGGTTTCAGCAAGTTAGCACAAGTAAATATGTTATCTTTTTCCCCTGTAGAATAGAAAATCAACTATCAAACTACAAGAAGGAATGTCAAAAATACTATTGGGCACCAATTTGCTTGTTTTTTTTAGAAAACAAGGACGAGGAGTCCATGTTTAAAAATTATTCATCGTAGGCCAAATTATTCAGGGTGCAAGTAGGACATGAATTTGAACAGCATCATTAAGCAGGTTTTCCAAGATGCAAATACATGTGTAAAACAGAAATTCTAATTTTTAGTCACTTACTTCAATGCAAACTGTTCAAAGTTTCTGAAAAAAAATCTTATTAATTTAAATAGATTCCATGTGGTCAACATTTAAATACTGTAATTGTGGAAAGTAAATACTGACAAACACCTGAAGTCAAACCATTTAAGTGTGAAGTATGATCCCATTTCCTTGGGATCTGCATACCTAGGTACACCAAACACGAACATCATGTTCTGATCCTGCAGTGTGTTGGCCTGCTTCTTCATTCTGTGTAGAATCTGACATATTTACCCAGGCCTGATAAAAACATCAGGATAAAATTTTAACCTATTCTCTGTAGAAACATACACACAATTAGGGCAACTGTGATTATTTTACTTTTTAATCTGAAAACTGAACTTCTGTAATTTATTAACCTAGGATGTGTTGTTAGCGTTTACTACATAGTTGTTGGACACAGAAAATTAGTTTAACCACCTCTACCAGGTAAAAATGGTGCTTTGCACAAAAGATCAAAAAATAGCTGAACATTTAATTTATGCTTCTGCTCATCATTAATTTCACAGCCATTACTAAACAGAGTCTAAGCACGATGCATAAGTGAATTTTAGCTAAGATTTTAAATACAAAGGCTTTCTGATGATAGACTTGCTGAAAATCAACTTCAGACTAAAATGAAGTTGCTTATCTCAGTGGCTACAACAACCTAACGTAGATTTAATATAAGACCAAGAGAGATATTTTTCCATTCTGGTCTGATCAAGTTTAAGGAAGCAAATATTGAAGGATAAACTAATTTTCTTTAGAGACCACTGACATTTTATTTAAGCAATTTGGTTTTACTGGAGAATTTACAAAACAGCAACACTGATTTAATCTACTGTTAAGGTAAAACTAACTTCAGTTCAAAATCAATTGTTACACATTAATAGTTTCCTTTCAAAGGAAGGAAAGAAAGGCAGAAATTCAAAATTTCTTTTTGAAATTAAGCTAAAGATATTAAATCAATTCTCAATGGTAGACTTGGTAATTTGAAACTGGTAGGCTGGCAATTTAATTGTTCTGCTGATATTGGACCTTCCATATCAAGAAAAGCTAGATCATCATTGGGTGACATAACCGGCAGGATCCCAAGAAAACTGTACAGAAGCTGCAGTAATACCCTGGAACAATCGGGCTTAGCTGGTTTACCTCTCGTGCTATTTAGTGTTCTACCCTTCTCCATTTCCCTAGCTGTTGCGCTCACTTCTGATTCCACTTTTTATTTCAACCTGCTGTCCAGGCAGGAGAATAAAATTCCAGTTAAAGATGGGTCTAACAATATTTGAGACCAGTCTAAAATCATCAACAATTTCTGTGTTAATCCCCATATTGGGCATTAGCAATCATGGCACAGGAAGTGAAGAAAGGTTGACAAAGATAAGCATAAGATCAAACAGGAAATAAGGCAGGAAAAGCAGAGACCAGCTGTAAAAAGACAAAAGTTGAAAGATAATTATGGGCAGACCTTTCTGATGCATTGCTTTTGGAATGCCAAAATCAGTTTGGAACCACTATCTTAGAGAATCAGAGATGTACAGCATGGAAAAAAAACTCTTCGATCCAACTTGTCCATGCTGACCAGATATCCAAAATTAATCTAGTCCCATTTGCCAGCACTTGGCACATATCCCTCTAAACCCTTCCCTTCCTATTCATATACCCATCTAGATGCCTTTTAAATGTTCTAACTGTACCAGCCTCCATCATTTTCTCTGGCAGCTTAATCGAGACATGCACCACCCTCTGCATGAAAACGTTGCCAGTTATGTCCTTTTAAATCTTTCCCCCTCACCTTAAACCTGTGCCATCTAGTTTTGACTCCCCACGCTGGAGAAAAGACTTTATCTATTTACCCTATCCATGCCCTTCATGATTTTATAAACCTCTACAAGGTCATCCCTCAGCTTCTGACACTCCAGGGAAAACAGCCCCAGCCTATGCAGCCTCTCCCAAATCACTCATTCCCTCCAACTCTGGCAAATCCTTGCAAATCTTTTCTGACCCTTTCAAGATGCACAACATCCTTCTTACAACAGGGAGACCAGAATTGCTTGCAGTATTCCAAAAGTGGCCTAACCAACATCTTGCACAGCAGCAACATGACGTCTCAACTCCTATACTCAATGCACTGACCAAAAAAGGCAAGCATACCAAATACCTTCTTCGCTATCATATCTACCTGCAACTCAACTTTCAAGGAACAATTAATCTGCACTCCAAGGTCTCTGTTCAGCAACACTCCCCAGGACTTTACCATTAAGCGTACAAGTCCTGCCCGATTTGCCTTTCGGCACCTCATATATAATTAAATTAACCTTATGCGGATGGGAGGATGTGGTCAGCTTTAAAGTCAACACATTTCTAATATTTTCTCGACACAAACATGCAAATCGGAAGGAGGAGTGGACTACTTGGCCTGTTGAGTCTGCTCCACTATTCAATATCATCATGCCAGGTTACACTCAGGGGACAGAAAGGGAACAGGCAGACAGTTCAGGGATCCCCTGTGGCTGTTATCCTCAATAACAAGCATAACATTTTGGACACTGCTGCAGGGGGGACTTGCCAGGGGTAAGCCATGGGGTACAGGTTTCTGTTCCTCAGAAGGGAAGGGGGAAAGAGAAGTAGAGCATAAGTCATTGGAAACTCCATAGTGAGGTGAGCTTGTTTGCCAAATTTCTTCATGAGGGTTTAAATCAATTCAGCATGGGGATAGGAACCTGAATTGTAGCTCCAGTGTAGAGGAGGCTGAGAGCAGTGAGGTCATAAATAAGGCTTCAAGGTCATAAGAGTGTGTACCGGCAGGCAGGAAGGTGGTTTGAAGTGTGTCCATTTCAACGCCAGGAACATCCAGAATAAGGTGGGTGTTCTTGCAGCATGGGTTGATATGTGGGACTTTGATGTTGTAGCCATTTCGGAGACATCGATGGAACAGGGACAGGAATGGTTGTTACAGATTCCAGGGTTTAAATACTTCAGTAAGAACAGGGAAGATGGTAAGAGGGGGAAGTGTGGCATTGTTAGTCAAGGACAGTATTATGGTGGCAGAAAGAATGCTTGAAGAGGACACGTCTACTGAGGTAGTATGGACTGAGATTAGAAACAGAAAAGGAGAGGTTACTCTGTTGGGAGTTTTCTATAGGCCTCTGAATAGTTCCAGAGATGTACACAAAAGGATTGCAAAGATGATTCTGGATAGGAGCGAAAGTAGATGGTTAGTTGTTATGGGGGTCTTTAACTTTCCAAATATTGACCAGAAATACTATAGTTAGAGTACTTTAGATGGGTCAGTTTTTGTCCAATGCGTGCGGAAAGGTTTCCTAACACAGTATGTAGTTAGGCCAACGAGAGGCGAGGCCACATTGGATTTGGTACGGGGTAATGAACCAGGCCAGGTGTTAGATTTAATAGTGACCACAATTCAGTTACTTTTATTTTTAGCAATGGAAAGGGATAGGTATATACCGCAGGGCAAGAGTTATAGCTGGGGGAAAAGCAACTATGATGTGATTAAGCAAGATTTAGGATGCACAGGATGGTAAGGAAACTGCAGGGAATGGGCACAATTGAAATGTGGAGCTTGTTCAAGGTATAGCTACTGCGTGTCCTTCATAAGTACGTACCTGTCAGGCAGGGAGGAAGTGGTAGAGCAAGGGAGCCACAGTTTATGAAATAAGTTGAATGTCTTGTCAAGAGGAAGGAGGCGGCTTATGTAAAGATGAGACATGAAGGCTCAGGTAGGGCGTTTGAGAGGTACAAGTTAGCCAGGAAGGTCCTAAAGAGAGAGCTAAGAAGAACCAGGAGGGGATATGAGAAGTCATTGATAGGTAGGATCAAGGAAAATCCTAAAGCTTTCTATACATATGTTAAGAATAAAAATATGACTAGAGTAAGATTAGGCAAAAGTGAGGACTGCAGATGCTGGAGATCAGAGTTTAGATTAGAGTGGTGCTGGAAAAGCACAGCAGGTCAGGCAGCAGCCAAGCAGCAGGAAAATCGACGTTTCGGACAAAAGCCCTTCGTCAGGAAGATTAGGGTCAGTCAACGACAGTAGTAAATGTGGAGTCAAAGGAGAAGGGACAGGCATTAAATGAATATTTTTGTCCGTAATCACACAGGAAAAAGACAATGCTGTCAAGGAGAATACTGAGATACAGGCTACTAGCATAGACAGGATCGAGGTTCTAAACCTAAATACATAAATAGAAAGCCGGTCACTAACACCAGTGCATCGCTGGAAGCTCACTGATAATATTACCTGGTATGGTGACAAAACATCTGAAAATGAACCTTCCAGCTCAGCGAGAAACTTACATCCAGGATTGAGGTTCATAAGAAGGTGGTGTTAGCAATTCTACAAAGCGTGAAAATAGATAAGTCGTCTGGGCTGGATGGGATTTATCCTAGGATTCTCTGGGAATCCAGGGAGGAGATTACAGAGCCTTTGACATTTATGTTGTCATTGTCTACAGGAGTAGTGCCAGAAGTCTGGGGGATAGCAAATGTTGTCCACTTGTTCAAGAAGGGGAGTAGAGACAACGCTGGTAATTAAAGACAAGTGAGCCTTACTGCGGTCGTGGGCAAAGACCGTTCCCTCCATGACTACCTGGTCAGGTCCATGCCCCCCAACAAACCACCCACCCCGCCACCGCAGGAATTGCAAAACCTGGCCGACAGCTCCTCCCTCACCACCATCCAAGGCCCCAAAGAAACCTTCCATATCCAAAGTTTCACCTGCACATCCACCAATGTCATTTATTGTATCTGTTGCTCCCGATGCGGTCTCCTCTACATTGGGGAGACTGGACGCCTCCTTGCAGACCGCTTCAGGGAACATCTCCGGGACACCCACACCAATCAACCCCACCGCCTCGTGGCCCAATATTTCAATACCCCCACCCACTCTGCCAAGGACATGCAGGTCCATGGCCTCCTCCACCGCCGCTCCCTCACCACCCGACACCTGGAGGAAGAACTTATCTTCCGCCTCGGAACACTTCAACCCCAGGCATCAATGTGGACTTCACAAGTTTTCTCATTTCCCCTCTCCCCACCTTACTCCAGTTCCAACCTTCCAGCTCGGAACTGTCCTCATGACCTGTCCTACCTGCCAATCTCTCTTCCCGCCTACCTGCTCCACCCTCCCCTCTGACCTATCACCTCTATCCCCAACCCCATTCACCTATTGTGCTGATTAGATTAGATTACTTAGAGTGTGGAAACAGGCCCTTCGGCCCAACAAGTCCACACCGACCCGTCGAAGCGCAACCCACCCAGACCCATTCCCCTACATTTACCCCTGCACCTAACACTACGGGCAATTTAGCATGGCCAATTCACCTGACCTGCACATTTTTGGACTGTGGGAGGAAACTGGAGCACCCGGAGAAAACCCACGCAGACACGGGAGAATGTGCAAACTCCACACAGTCAGTTGCCTGAGGCGGGAATTGAACCCGGGTCTCTGGCGCTGTGAGGCAGCAGTGCTAACCACTGTCCCACCGTGATCTTTGCTACCTTCTCTTCCCCCCCCCCCATTTATCTCTCCACCCTGAGGCTTCCTGCAGCTATTCCTGATGAAGGGCTTTTGCCCGAAACATCGATTTTCCTGCTCCTCAGATGCTGCCTGACCTGCTGTGCTTTTCCAGCAACACTGATCTAAACTCTGGTTTCCAGCATCTGCAGTCCTCACTTTTGCCTAGACAGATCTCGGTGTCCATGTGCATAGATTCCTGAAAGTTGCCACCCAGGTTGATCGTGTTGTTAAATTGCAGTACCGTGTTAGCTTTTATTGGTAGAGGGATTGAGTTTTGGAAACATGAGGTTATGCTGCCACACTTGAAGTAGTGCATACAGTTCTGGTCATCACATTATACGAAGGATGTAGAACCTTGGAAAGGGTGCAGAGGAGATTTACCAGGATGTTGCCTGGTACGGAGGTAAGATCTTATGGAGGAAAGGCCAAGGGACTTGAGCATGTTTTCGTCAGAGAGGAGGTGGTTGAGAGGAGACTTAGAGACATAAAAGATGATCAGAGGATTAGATAGCGTGGACAGTAAGAGCCTTTTTCCTCAGACGGTGATAACTAGCAGAAGGTGGCATAGCTTTAAATTGAGGGGTGATAGATAAAGGATAGTTGTCAGAGGTAGGTTCTTTACTCAGAGTAGTAAGGGTGTTGAATGCCCTACCTGCAATAGTAGTAGATTCGCCAACTTTAAGGGCATTTATATGGTCATTGGATAGGCATAAGGATGATAATGGAATAGTGTAGTAGGTTAGATGGGCTTCAGATTGGTTTCATGGGTTGGCGCAACATCAAGGGACGAAGGGCTGCGCTGCACTGTAATGTTCTCTGCCCAATCAGATGACTCCATATTTCAACCTTCCACAAGAATCTGTCTTGAAAATATTCAAAGTTTCTACTTTTACTGATTGAGGGAAACAGCACTAAGAAAAATATTCTCATCTATGTCTTGAATGGGTGACCCTTTAAACAGCAAATTCTGATTCTAGATTCGCCCAGAAGAAACAATGTCTTCTCAGGTGTGAGAATACGTATAGGGTATAAGCTGGTAGGGAAAGAGTTAAGCTCTGAGTTTTGTGAAACAAGAGATTCACTGAACATAACTCAGATCAGATAAGAGCTTACAGTTAACCATGGGGTGTTGGAGGCAAGGGGAAGGAGTTAACAAGCATTCATTATGTAGAGCCACTTAACACAATATTGGAAGCATTCAGTCTGTAAGGTCAGTTTAACAAGGTGGAAAGTATTCATTGTGTGAAGCCAGTTAAGGCTAAGAATATTCATTGTGTAACAGCAGATGGCTTAATCTTTGCTATTGACGATTGTAACGGTCACCCAATCAATATGTATGTTGCCTTATCTGGATGCTCTTCTCTGTAAAATGACTATATAAGTCACTAAGAAACTACTGTTCGAGAGAGAGGATCGAGAACTCATGTCCTTGTGCACATGGGCGATCGCTATCTCTCCCTTCAGGGCCCAGAATAAAAAATGGAGGTGGTAAAACTATACTCTGTCTCTGAGCATTTTCCTTCGACTGAGGGGAAAACAGGACGTTTCCACTGTCAAGAACCTTCAGGATCTTCCACGTTTCAGTTGCAATGTTTTGACTCTTCCAAACTCTAGCCTGTCCAATGTTTCCTCATAAGACAACCTGCCCATTTCAGGTATTGGCTGAGTAAACATTCTCTAAACCATATCAAGTGTATTTGCATATTTCTTAAATAATGAAACCAATACTTATCATTCCATATGTAGATTCATGAATATCCAGAATAACAGGCATAATATGCAGACCTTTGCATTCAATTCCCCAGTGAACAATCTTCTATTAGCTTTCCTAATTACTTTCAGTATTCTAACCTTCTACAATTCATGCACTGAAATACCCAGATCCCCCTTTACAGCTCAAGCTTCTGCAATCTCATCATTTAAGTGATCATGTGTTTTTGTTCTGCTGAGACAAACAATTGTACCTTATACTTCATCTGCTAGATCTTTGTTCACTCACTTAGCCTATCCATATCCCATTGAAGCCACTTCACTTTATTTTCCTATCTATCAGCAAACTGAACAACTATACAAAAGGTCTTTTGATCCAAATCCTTTATACAAGTTGTAGAAAGTGGAAACAGCAGCATTGATCTTAAGGTACATCACTTACTATATCTTGCTAACCAGAAAATGACTTATTTATGCTAGTCAGCTTCCTGTTAGCTATCCAATCTTCTATCCGTGCCAATGTTACCAACTACACTATTGTCTTTTATTTTCCACAATAACCTTTAACATGGTACCTCATCAAATGCCTTCTCAAAATCTGAATTGCCCATCGTGTTAGGTGCATTAGTCAGAGGGAAATGGGTCTGGATGGGTTACTATTCAGAGGGTCGGTGTGGACTTGTTGGGCTGAAGGGCCTGTTTCTACACTGTAGGGAAAATAATCTAATCATGAATTCATTTGCCAACTCTTCCTTTAGGTATTCCCCAAACATACTTTCTATAAAAAGGGCCAAAGTTCCGTCTGTTAAGACTTTTAAAAGCATCTGTAGAAACACCTTTTTATATTTCTGCCTATCTTTCTCCTGTGCTGTAATTTCTCCCTCCTTAAGAAATCTTTCAGTGATTCCTTGCACGTTTCTAAAATAATCTGTCCATTCTTTTGATCTGTACCCTTTTTGCATAATTATACACATTTAATTTAAAAAACTTTTTGTCAAAACATTGTCTTGTACTCATCAGGACAACTTCTAAGAAATATGCAGTTTTTAAAAGTCACCAGGGGCATGTTGGCATAACTAGCTATCCAGAATTTATTGCTAATCCTTTGAGACGTAAAGTTGTAACACTAATACTGTGGGAGGGGGGCAACTACTGGTTGGTGATCAAGTAGCCATCTAACAGATGAAAGCCATAGAAATGCACCAGTTACAGTACAATTAGCTGCCAAGCTTTAGTCAAAATTTAAGTCAGAAAGGTTAACTCTGACTGGCCAAGGCAATGCCCTGAAAAATGAAGCAGAAAATGCTTGTCAACTATTCGGATGAAATAAAACAAATGTAGTCTGTGCACATGCTCTGTCAGCAAAAAGGGCTGTGCATTTTCTTGTTCCATGACCCCAAAGTGACCTTTCTTCAATATCTTAAAATTGAACTGGAAGTTCCATCATCAGGATGCCTTTTAAGAATTCATCCTTAGGAAGTAGTTTAGATACAATGTTCTGTGCACTTGAACTGTCAAGATGAAAACCCTATGCACTGGTTTAGAAAGTCACCTAGCTGGATCCGGGGTAGCTAATTAGTTTGTAACCTGGCTAAAATTTAGCTATGAGGGTTGTTGGTCTACTGTGCTGCATTTCAAAAGTAAAACTCTACCAGTTTCTGTAACAGACCATTAACACACACTGCCAGTTTGCATTTTGGAAGACAATTTCAGCTTGTTCCTGCCCCATTGAACTGACTTCTTCCCATCATGACTCCAATTTTTGTCCCTTTACCTAGTGTCTTCCTACCTACATCTGTGATTCTTCTGACATGCTATGTCATTTCAACATTTTCCAGCTTCTTGAGCATTATAGACATCCAAACTCTCAAAGGGCTGAAGAGCCTACTCCTGTTCCTAAGTATTATGCTCCTCTCTACATTCCAATCTTCAAGTGCTTGCAAGTACCTGTTTCTTCCTTGATCTAAGAAACTGGTGTTCCTTAGACCAATAGACCATCACCTTTCACCACTTGACTAAATACATCTAACTAAACAATTTCTCCTTTTATTTGTTTCATTTCTTCCAAATAAAGGTGCTGCCAAAGATCGTCCTAGTTATTCCTGCATTTTTGTGGAGCACACAGAAAATTCCTCATTACAGTCTAACTCAGGGCTTTCAACCAACTCTCTCTGGTACATTAATAACTACATCAATGCAATTTCCTGCTCTCATCAGGAAATGGAAAATGTTTCAAAATGGGCAATAGTGCATTGTGATGTCCACAGCCCATGAATCAATTTTTTTAAAACCCCAGACACCTTGACCAAGATTTTGTCCTTTTGCTTTAATGTAGCTGTTGTTAAATTTTGTTTGATAATGTTCCTCTGAAGGTCGTTGGAACATTATGCCACATTAAGAATACTCCTTAAATGTCAGTTGTTGTTAAACCTGCCTTTACCCAAGGTTTAGTCACCAATTTTCTTTCTGATTACTTTTACTTTTCACATGGCCCATCTCTAACACTTTTTGCCACTTCCTCAACCTCTGTGCCTCCACTTTAGGTGATAAGCTTCATACTAGTATTCATAATAATCCCACCAACCCCATACTTAACAGTTCTTCACACCATGCTGTTTGAAAGGTATCCAATTTAATAGTTCCAGTTTCCAAATCTACAATGATGCTTCTTTTCAAAACAGTACATCTCATAAGTCTTCCTGACAACTGACAATGAATTCATGGTCATCATTTGATTGTTAATTCCAGATTTTTTTTTATTGAATTCAATTTCCACCGCCTGCCATGGCGGGATTTGAACAAGAGTCCCCAGAACATTTCTAAGTCTCTGGACTAATAGTCCAACGATAATATCACTAGGCCATTGCCTCCCTTGAGATGCTATGGAGATCCAAGCTTACTTTAATATCCTGACCAGGATGCAGTTTTCTGCAATGTCACTTCATATCTAACCTTTTTTAAACAGAAAATGTAGAAAATACAGTATGTGCCTATGGCAGTCATTGAAAACTGTTACTTTGTCAGCCAGTACTAGACTTATCCTAACGTCACAGTCATGCAGCACAGAAACAGATCCTCAATTTAACTCATCTGTGCCAACCAGACATCCCAATCTGACCTAGTCCATTTGCTAGCATTTGGCCCATATCCTTCTAAACCCTTCCTCTTCATATACCCATCCAGATGTTGTAATTTAAACGTTGTAATTGTACCAGCTTCCACCACTTCCTCTGGCAACTCATTCCATACATGCACCACCCTTTGCATGAACAAGTTAACCCTCGAGTCCTTTGAAAACGTTTCCCCACTCACCTCAAACCTACTGGTAGACTATGTCTCTTTTAGAGATTAATTTCCTGTGTGCTTTTTCAACAAACAATAAGACTGTCCTGACTTATTTTCACTGGAAGTAAATTCTTCCTTTCCTCAATCTTCTCTATTAAAGGAGCAGACACGACCTGCATGTGGATAGGTAATCATATTAGGGGAATTATATCCGACATACTTGAATGCCAGGACGCAAGCACTGGTAATTTGTTTTTTTAAAAAATCATCATAACTCCTTCGATTGATCATCAAACCACAAGCAAATAATTGCAAATTGTTGCAGCTCATCACTATGACCAAATGTTAAAGCCTCTCAACAAGTTTGGTGTGGCTCGCATAATTCCAGTGACAAAATTCCTGGTGCAGACTCTCACATCAGACTTTCTTGGGAGAATGACTGCTCAGCACTGAAGACACACTCCTAAATCAGAGACAGGTAATAATGTTACACCGAGTGCAGAAGCATTCCAGGCATTAAACATCTCTGATTGTAACTCGTGTAAAGACACTTTCCCCACAATTGGTACAGAATACAGTACTCAGTGATTTAATGCATAGGAGTCCATTATAACATTGATGCTTGGATCTAAGGCTTAAAGTTACATTGTAGTTGGACTGCATTAAGAAGCCCCGTTTTCTTATGCCTTAACTAGCAAAATGAAGCCTTAAATAAAGACTGACCTCTTCTGCAAGCTGAAACATTCCTAAGTTTGAAGCAAAATCATAGAATTTTCAACCACATCATTATGGACTAAAAAAAGGGTAATCTCAATAAACATTTTCCAATACTTAAAAAAGGATGCTACTTATCAAAGCTCTGTTTAGCATCATTCCAGACAGCTGCAGGAGTTTGCGAAAAGTCCATTGGCAGAATAAAGCTTGAAGGCTGGACACAAAATTCCACAAAAGAAAGTTGACAAAACAACTGTTTTGCATACTTTCAAACAGCTATTGAGACTTCCTTGTCTTAATGACAATTGTATATCAGAATTTTCAGCTGAAATGTATTTCAGGGATTCCACTGAGCGCATGTTTGTCCAAGACTATCACAGTAGGAACATGCTGAGCATGTCGACAGAAGCATCTGGGGCAACAACCTGGAGATATCAATACCAAGCACAAGCAACCAAGTCTAGTCATTCTTTTTTAAATTCATTCTTGGGACATAGGAGTGGGTGTCACTGGCTATCCAGCATTTATTGCCCATCCCTAGCAGCCCTTGGGAAGTTCGTGGTGAGCTGTGTTCTTGAACTTATTGCAGTCCACTTGCTATGTGTTGACACACAATATTGTTAGGGAGTGAATTCTGACCCAGCGACTTGGAAGTAACAACGATATATTTCCAACTCAGGATGGCGGGTAGCTTGGAGGGGAACTTGCAGGTGGTGGTATTCTCAAGTCTACTGCTCGTCATGGGTTTGCAAAGTACATCTAAGGATATTTGGTAAATTTCTGCAGTGCATCTGGTAGATAGTACACACTGCTGCTAGGCATCATGGAGGAGGAAATGGATGTTTGCAGATGTGGTGCCAATCAAGAGAGTTTCTTTGTCCTGGATGATCCCAAGCTTGAGTGTTGTTGGAGCTGCACCATCCAGGCAAATGGGGAGTACTCCATCACACTCCTGACTCATGCCTTGCAAACAATGTACAGTCTTTAAGATGTCAGGTGTTGAGTTACTCACAATGGTAGTCCGAGCTTCTGACATATAAATTTGAAGTCCAAAACCCACAAACATTTGTGCAAAAACATGATAGAAATTTTAGCCAATATTTTGAACAAAGAGGTTACGATCAGGAGCCAAAATCTTGGTTGATTACCAAATAGGAGAAACCAAGGCCCATTTAGTTTCCATACAACCCTTTTTCCATTTATTGGATTTAATCACCAACCAAATCACTTTCTTACAACAGTTCACATTTATATAGATACTTTAGTGCAGAATATCAAAGTGTTTCGCAGAGAATTAATCAGAGAAAAATTGGCATCAGCCAAAAGTAAATCAGTAAGAAAATTGGTGACTAAACCTTGGTTAACAACAATTTACATTTAAGGAGCATTCTTAATGTGACAAAATGTTCCAAGGACCTTCAAGAGGAGCATTATCAAACAAAATTCAACACCAAGCTACATTAAAGCAAAAAGACAAAATCTTGGTCAACATGGCTGGGTATTTTTAAAAAAAAGATTCATGGGCTGTGGACATTACAACGCCCTATTGCCCATTTCGAAATGCTTTGAAGTTGGTGAACTGCACAGGTCTTTGATCCAATTAGTGAAGAACCAGTGAAAAAGTTCCAAGTTAGAGATTTGGGGATTTGGAGAACTTGCAGGTGGTTTTGTTCTTATGCAGCTGCCGTATGCTCTTCCAAACTGTAACAATCGCACACTTGCAAGGTGTTGTCTGGAGAAGCCTCGGAGTTAGTAGTGCACCTTGTAGATGGTATACACAACTGCCACTGTACATCAGTGCCAAAGGAAGTCATTGTTGAAGGTGGTGCATCAAGTGTCAAGCAAATGCACAGCTTTGTTCTGGATGGTATCAAGTTTGAGTGTTGATGCTGCACTCATCCAGGTTAGTACAGCATATTCCATCTATAATAATTCAGGGAGCCTGACTGGAAAGGATAATTTATTGTTGAATGCCAAAATACAGTCATTGCTCATGACATATGTAAGTTGGTCCCAGCCAAGAACACACAGTTCTGCAGACTCATCCCTGTTTTTGCTTTTAGATATTTTCTGAATCAACCAGCCCAGAGACTGTAGGACATCTCAAGAGCAGATGGGTCTTGAATTCACACCACCTGGTTCAGAGGTAGGGACATTATCACTGCACCATAAGAACAGGTCTCCAAGTCTGCTTTACTGATATTTTTAATCAACCTGTTCAGAGACGCTGACACTTGTGGAGCAGGTAGGACTTAAGAGTCAGAGATATACAGCATGGAAACATACCCTTCGGTCCAACTAGTCTAAGCCAACCAGATATCCCAACACAATCTAGCCCCACCTGCCAGCACCTGGCCCATATACCCATCCAATAGCCTCTTAAATGTTGCAATTGTACCAGCCTCCACCACTTCCTCTGGTAGCTCATTTCATACATGTACCACCCGCTGCATGAAATATTTGCCCCTTGGGTCTCTTTTATATCTTTCCCCTCTCAGCCTAAACCTATGCCCTCTAGTTCTGGACTCCCACACTCCAGGGAAAAGACCTTGCCTATTTACCCTATCCATGCCCCTCGTGATTTTATAAACCTCTAAGGTCACCCCTCAGCCTCCAATGCTCCAGGGAAATAAAGCCCCAGCCTATTCAACCTCTCCTTATAGCTCAAATCTCCAACCCTGGCAACATCTTTGTAAATCTTTTCTGAACCCTTTCAAGTTTCACAACATCCTTCCGATAGAAATGAGACCAGATTTGCACTCAATATTCCAACAGTGGCCTAACCAATGTCCTGTACAGCCGCAACATGACCTCCCAACCCCTGTACTCAATACTCTGACCAATAAAGGAAAGCGTACCAAATGCCTTCTTCAATATCCTTTTTACCTGTGACTCCACTTTCAAGGAGCTATGAACCTGCACTCCAAGGTCTCTTTGTTCAGCAAAACTCCCTAGGACCTCACCATTAAGTGTATAAGTCCTGCTAAGATTTGCTTTCCCAAAGATGCAGCACCTCACATTTATCTAAATTAAACTCCATCTGCCACTTCTCAGCTCATTGGCCCACCTGATCAGATCCTGTTGTAATCTGAAGTAACCTTCTTCGCTTCCACTACAATTCCAATTTTGCTGTCATCAGCAAACTTACTAACTATATACCTCCTATGTTCACTTCCAAATCATTTATACAAAAGGTGAAAAGTAGTGGACCCAGCACCAATCCTTGTGACACTCCACTGGTTAAATGACTCCAGTCTGAAAAACAACCCTCCACCACCACCCTCTGTCTTCTACATTTCAGCCAGTTCTGTATCCAAATGGCTAGTTCTCCCTGCATTCCATGAGATCTAACCTTGGTCACCAGTCTCCCATGGGGAACCTTGTCAAACGCCTTACTGAAGTCCATATAGATCACATCTACCACTCTGCCCTCATCAATCCTCTTTGTTACTTCTTCAAAAATCTCAATCAAGTTCAAGAGACATGATTTCTCACGCACAAAACCATGTTGACTACCCCTAATCAGTCCTTGCCTTTCCAAATACATGTATATCCTGCCCCTCAGGATTCCAACAACTTGCCCACCACCAACGTCAGGCTCACTGGTCTATAGTTCCCTAGCTTGTCCGTACCACCCTTTTTAAACAGTGGCACCACGTTAGCCAACCTGAGCCTTCCGGCACCTCACCTGTTACTATCGATGATACAAATAACTCAGGAAGAGACCCAGCAATCACTTCCCTAGCTTCCCACAGAGTTCTAGGGTACACATTATCAAGTCCTGGGGACTTATCTACTTTTATACGTTTCAAGACATCTAGCACCTCTTCCTCTGTAAAATGGACATTTTTCAAGATATCACCATCTATTTCCCTACATTCTACATCTTCCATGTCCTTTTCCACAGTAAATACTGATGCAAAATACTTGTAGCTGCCCCATCTCCTGCGGCTCCACACAAAGGCCACCTTGCTGACCTTTGAGGGGCCCTATTCTCTCCCTAGTTACCCTTTTTTCCTTAATGTATTCGTAAAAACCCTTAGGATTCTCCTTAACACTATTTGCTAAAGCTATTTCATGTCCCCTTTTTGCCCTCCTGATTTCCCTCATAAGCATACTACTACAACCTTTATATTCTTTTAAGGATTCTCTTGATCTATTCGGTCTATACCTTACATATGCTTCCTTCTTTTTCTTAACCAAACCCTCAATTTCTTTAGTCATCCAGCATTCCCTATACCTACCAGCCTTTCCTTTCACCCGAACAGGAATATACTTTCTCTGGACTCTCATCATCTCATTTCTGAAGGCTTTGCATTTTCCAGCTGTCCCTTTATCTGCAAACATCTGCCCCCAATCAGCTCTTGAAAGTTCTTGCCTAATACCGTCAAAATTGGCCTTTCTCCAATTTAGAACTTCAACTTTAGATCTGGTCTATTCTTTTCCATTATTTTAAATTTAATAGAATTATGGTCACTGGCCCCAAAGTGCTTCCCCACTGACACCTCAGTCACCTGCCCTGCCTTATTTCCCAAGAATAAGTCACGTTTTGCACCTTCCCCAGTAGGTACATCCATGTACTGAATCAGAAATTTTTCTTGTACACACTTAAATTCCTCTCCATCTAAACCCTTAACACTATGGCAGTCCCAGTCTATGTTTGGAAAGTTAAAATCCCCTACCATAACTACTCTATTATTCTTATAGATAACTGAGATCTCCTTACAAGCTTGTTTCTCAATTTCCCTCTGACTATTAGGGAGTCCATAATACAACTCCAATAAGGTAATCATCCCTTTCTTAATGCTCAGTCCCACCAGAATAACTTCCCTGGATGTATTTTGGGGAATATCCTCCCTCAGTACAGCTGTAATACTATCCCTTATCAAAAACGCCACTCCCTCTCCTCTGTTACCTCCCTTTCTGTAGCATTTGTATCCTGATATAGCTAGAGAAAGCCCCTTAGGGTTTTTCTTGATCCTATCCGCCATCATGCAGTGTTGCTTGCTGTTTGAATAGTGTTCTTGAAAAGATTTGTAGCTTGGTTTGATTATTGAGCAAACTGATGGGACCTCTATTTAATAAAAGCGCCTCCATCAATGCAACAATTTGCCATTTGTTATTGTATTTGGCTCGTCTGGTTTAGGGCTTGGACCCCCGGCTGAATTCAGAAAAGAGTGCTTCAAGCAGATGCACTTTTCACTTCTCATTTCAGCAGTTGGGTAACAGTTTGTCAGTTTCTTCTTCCTTGCTGTGATCAACATTTTAAAGAAATTTTTTTTATATTTTACCAGTATATTGTAGCATTGCAATGTTGAAAGTGGACTACTACAAACAAATCAGTGACAAAGACCCAGCGAGGTCTGATTTCAGTGATATATAGTAAAAATAGGGCCCAATATGGAAGCAATTGCTAATAATTATTTGTTGTATCCTTTATCGAATAGGTATGCAGGGAATGTACTTTTCCTTTTAAGCTGTCAAATTGTGGTTAACAGCCTTTAAAACCATTGTCGTAGTTTACAACCCTGTCATGTGATTTGAATACAGAAAGTAACAATGGTGTAGCTTCTGAAGTACCCGGAGATGAGCAATGAAGAAACAATAGTGGAAAAGATACAGAAATATTGTCCCAAAATTGGTAAATGTCTCATTGTTAGACATTTCTGAAGTGATTTTTAGATACAGTGTAGGATTGCTGTTTTCCTTCTCATTATTGGCTAGATTCACAGCCATTATAGAGTCTTTACAGCTTTGGTTTGAATTCTTGGATTTGACAGTACTGGCAGTCCACGGTCATGTATTGAGAATTTTGGAGACAGCTCAGTCGGTTCTATGAAACAGGATGATGCGATTTGTTGATGCAAGGGAACTGCTGTTGCTTTCTCCAAAATTCAAGACTCTTAGCAACATTAGGACACTTGACAGCAGGGCTGGAATGCCTTTATTTTGAGATGGGGCAGCTACAAGTATTTTGCATCAGTATTTACTGTGAAAAAGGACATGGAAGATGTAGAATGTAGGGAAATAGATGGTGATATCTTGAAAAATGTCCATTTTACAGAGGAAGAGGTGCTAGATGTCTTGAAACGTATAAAAGTAGATAAGTCCCCAGGACTTGATAATGTGTACCCTAGAACTCTGTGGGAAGCTAGGGAAGTGATTGCTGGGTCTCTTCCTGAGTTATTTGTCATTTGCATCTCTGGCTTGTCCTAGGATGGATGTGTTGTCCCAGTCGAAGTGAGTAGAGAGAGGGTCATGTCGTTTTGTGGCTAGTTGATGACCCTCTCTCACTAGTATCCTTACATACAGATAAGGAAGGACGCCACTTCGACTGGGTCAACACATCCATTGTAGGACAAGCCAAAAGAGATGCAAATGACAATGATTTCAGCAGAATTCACACACTAAGCACCTCCAATTAGTGGATTATTCCAGACCATTATTTTCAGGGGTTTCATGGCTTATGTACATTATCAGTTGTTTGTTTGCAAAAACACAGACAAGCATCATTGTAGTAATGTTCCTTCCAACATGATGGTTTTGCTCTTTTCTGTTTGAATCTTTTTGTAATGTGGCTCTTTGTTTTGTATGTCTGAGGTATTATTTATGACCAAAACCTTAAAAATCAACAGGAATTTTCCTGTCTAGTTAAAACCTCAGACAATTTTCAACAACTGTTCTATAGTATATCTAAATTGTCCACTACAAAAGGAATGGCAGGCATGTTAGGCAATAATAATGTCTACTTCTTTAAAAAAAGAAGCCAAATAAACCCCTATAAAAAAAAAACTATCAGTGAAGCAAATGGAACAAGTAGCCTTCTGTCACCAAACCCATTAGCTTTCAACTCTTACACCTTAAATCACAAGCTTTGAGAATTACAATCTCACTTTTTGCTGTCAAGATTCAGAATCAAGAGTCCAATCAGAAATAAAACTATTTCACTCAAACAACTTGAAGGTGTGTCTACATATTTACTGCTGTTTGCCATTCTTCTTGGCCAGAAATGATTTAAATGTATGAATTATATTTCAAGTGATACAGTATTTTTCTCAGCTTCAATAACAGCAAACCATAAGATGCTCAAGTAAATTGACCATATAAACAGATGTACCACATCAATTTTAATATCAGTGCTTAGAGATGGAAGAAAGTGAGGACTGCAGATGCTGGAGATCAGAGCTGAAAATGTGTTGCTGGAAAAGCACAGCAGGTCAGGCAGCACCCAAGGAGCAGGAGAATCGACGTTTCGGGCATTCCTGAAGAAGGGCTCATACCCGAAACGTCGATTCTCCTGCTCCTTGGATGCTGCTTGACCTGCTGTGCTTTTCCAGCAACACATTTTCAGCTTAGAATCAGAGATGTACATCACAGAAACAGACCCTTCACTCCAACTCATCCATGTCAACCAGATATCCTAAATTAATCTAGTCCCATTTACCAACACTTGGCCCATATCCCTCTAAACTCTTCTTAAGCATATACCAATCCAGGTGCCTTTAAATATTGTATTTGTACCAGCCTCCATCACTTCCTCTGGCAGCTCATTCCATACATGCCCCACCCTCTGCATGAAAAGTTATCCCTCTGGTCCCTTTTAAACCATTCCTCTCTCACCTTAAACCTATGCCCTGCAGATTTGGACACCACCATCCCAGGAAAAAAGATCTTGTCTATTTACCCTATCCATGCCCCTCATGATTTTATAAACCTCTCTAAGGTCACCCCTCAGCCTACAAAGCTCCAGGGAAAATAGTCTCAGCCTATTCAGCCTCTCCCTATAGCTCAAACCCTCCAACCCTGGCAACACGCTTGTTAATCTTTTCTGAACCCTTTCAAGTTTCACAACATCCTTCCTATAGGAGGGGGACCATAAATGCACACAATTATTCCACCACACTTGTTTGGAGGCCATCCCTACTCCCAACATCCACAAGTCCTTCATAGCAAAAGGATAAACAAGCCCAACACTTTTCTGCTGAGGCAATCACAAGCACAACTCAGCCATTCAAATATCTGATTTTTTTACACGTTGAAGGAACGCCTCAAAATTTGTTTAGTTCTTCCTTCTTTAAAGACTGATTAATTTCTGCACATCGCCTAATCCTACACGTAACTGGAGAAGAATTCAAAGAATCGAAAACAAAAATGAATGAGGTTGAAACCAAGTTTATTGTGTCATGAATCAATCAAGAGTGTGCTGATAACTGAGTATTACTATTCAACAAACCATCACAAGTGTGTCACTACCAATTAAATCACCAAGATAATCCATTTGACCGATAGAGCAAAAGCAATTCATAACAGGTTTCATCATTAACAGGAAAATAACTGTTTATTGGAAACAAACATCCTTCAACAACTCAAAAAAATGGACTACTAATTTATTACTATGTGGCTTAAGTTATACCCCTTTAAAACGCAAAATGCAAACAATTACTCATTCATATACAAGAATAAAAAAACAGGTTGACAAATATCATGGGTGAAAAAAATATTGATAGGTGAAAACAAGTTCTGTAGTTCAAGAATCCAGACCACAGAGCGGAGAATTATTTCTTATAGTTATAGAGCCATAGAGATGTACAGTACCGAAACAAACCCTTCGGTCCAACTCCTCCATGCCAACCAGATATCCTGACCTAATCTAGTCCCATTTGCCAGCACTTGGCCCATATCCTTCCAAACCCTTCCTATTCATATCCCCATCCAGATGCCTTTTAAATACTGTAATTGTACCAGTCTCTACCACTTTCTCTGGCAGCTCATTCCATACACACACCACCCTCAGTGAAAAGGTTGCCCCTTTTATCTCTTATATCTTTGTCTCCCCCCCCCCCCCCTAAACCTATGCCCTCTAGTTCTGGACTCCTCCACCCCAGGGAAAAGACCTTGTCTATTTATCCTATCAATGCCCCTCATGATTTTATAAACCTCTATAAGGTCACCCCTCAGCCTCTGTCACTATAGGGAAACTCTTGGTTTTAGCATTATGACAATATTTCTGCAAAGACTGATCGCTGATCTTTGAATCAATAGCTGAGCAGGTGGACCTTTAATTCTTTCTTTCAGTTTTTTTTTGTCTTTTCACTCAGAGTATGATGCTTCTTGTTTCCAGGCTCTGCATGTCTTGAGTGCACTGTGCTCACATATCTAACTAAACACAGATGAACCAATCCAAAAGCTATCCTTAGTCATTATTCACCTCAAAGACTCCTGGTTCCACTATGTCTCAAAGTATTATGCTCTGACAAGTAACAAGTTTGTATGGCTAACGTGTACATCATATAATCCCACTCCACCTTCAAGTTGCAGAAGAAAACTCCTGAATTATTTTTAGCCACACCGCAGTGCCTGACCTCTGCTATCCAGCTTGTAATCCAAAAGGATACACTGCAACTTCACATGGAATATCTCCAAGTCCAATACTGAGTACTCTGCCTTAGAAACAGACAAAATAGAAGTAGGGCCTTTCAAGCTGGTCTGCCATTCAATATTATAATTGATCATCTAAATCAGTATCCTTTCCTGCTTTATCCTCATATCTTTTGATCCTTTTAGCCACAAGAACTATATCTAACCCCTTCTTGAAAACATTCAATGCATCAACCATTTGTGCGGCAAAGAATTAAACAAGTTCATGATTCCAAGTGAAGAATTTCTCATCTCTGTCCTAAATGGCCTACGCCATATTCTTTAACTGTGACCATCAATTCTTGACCCTCCGGCTATCAGGAACACCCTTCCTAATGTTTCCTATCTAGCCCTGTTAGAATTTCATAGGTTATGATGATATTTATGCCCCTGGCCCCCATCTTCTAAACTCCAGTGAATTTCGTCCTAACTAACCGAGTCTCCTCTCATACTTTAGATCTGCCAGTCCAGGAATCTCTCTGGTAAACCTTGTCACACTTCCTCCATTGCCAGACATCCTTCCTCAGTTAAGGAGAACACAACTGCACACAACATTCCAGGTGTGGTCTTATCAAGGCCCCGTACAATTTCAGCAAGATAGCTCTGCTCCTATACTCGAATTCTCTCACCATAAAAGGACAACATGCCATTTGTCGACTTCAGCACCTGTATGCTTACTTACAGTGACAAGGTCTCATAGCATCTCCCCCTTCCTCAATCTATCCCTATTTAGATAATATTCTGCCTTCCTGTTTTTGCTACCAAATCAAAGTGGAAAATATCACATTTCATCTGCATGCATTTTGCCACTCAACTTGTCCAAGCATCTCTCTATAGTTCACCCTCCCTTCCAACTGTGTCACCTGCAAACTTGGAGATATTGTACTTAGTTCACTCACAAGTATTGTAAATAACTGGGTCAAAGCACTCATCCCTGTGATAGCCCATTAGTCACTGCATACCACTTGAAAGAAAGACCAGTTCATTCCTATTTTGTTTCCAGTCTGTCAAACAGTACTCTATCATTTCAATACACTATCCTTAGTCCCATGCAGTTTAATTTGACATGCCTTTTCAGTAGGTGACAACATCTGTCATAAACCAGAGTTGAAAAATCCCTACAGAGGTTAGAAAACCAATGAAATCAATAAAAACGAACAATGACTTAGTCCAACATGTTTCAAACGTCTGACGAGCACATTTGATATTCTCTTTCAAAATGCTCCAATCAACAGCAAATCAGTCACTGGCAGTAATTCACTCCAATGTTGAATCTCAAAAAACATTTTTACAATCCCAGCTACATTTGAAAAGATGTTTCCTTTCCATTATTCAACTGGATACAGTATAAAATAGATTTCCAGTATACATCGTAAAGATGACTTTTTTGGACAGTGGACAAAAATCAATGGAGAAAGATATCACGTTATACGAAAGCAGCTGTGAAAGAAGGGGTTACAATTATAAAAAGCCAAGATACTGCGTTTCATTGATTTGTAGCTACAAAGTTACCTTACTTAAGCAGTGGGGTAGGATGCTAGACTCAATCAACAGAGAGAAAAAGAGAGAGGGGGAGAATGAGGGCGTGTGTGTGCATGCGCGCACACATGAACATGTGTCTGGGCCACAGATAGTCCGTTGATTGGTTTTTCAATTGAGCAGTTCATGCGAGCTCAGCAAAGTAACAACTTTTGATTGTAACAGTTGCCTTTGAACCAAACCCTGGAAACAGGAGAAGCCTGCAAAGTAAAAGCACCTAAATCTCACTCTCCTCTCCATTTGTGTGAAATAACAGAAAATCACCTGGTAGCTGTTCTCACACCATTTTTCTGTCAACTATTCTCTGAAAATTCCCTTGCTGAAAGAAAAAAAAAGGGATTAAACCCTTTCAGTGGGACCAAAAGTGTGAATCCTCAAGCAGTGAATTAAAGTCTGAGAATGAGGATAGCCACAATCTCATGTGATTAGCAAAGAATTGGAAAGAGGTGGGGAAAAAAAAACCCCATCTGAACTGGTGCCAGAACATTTTTCCTTCTTATGCACACAGAAAATAGATAGCAGGATTGAGTGTATGGGTATCAGGGTTAGAGTAGTGATGAAGGGCTCCTATCCAAAATGTTGATTTTCCTGCTCCTCAGATGCTGCCTGTTCTGTTGTGCTTTTCCAGCACTACTCTAATCTTGACTTTAATCTCTAGCATCTGCAGTACCTACTTCTGCCTTGAATATAGGTGTGCCTGTTTGTATCTGTAGAAATTTTAAAAAGGGGGCAGAGTTTGAATTAAGTCAGCAAATCTTTTCTTTCTGGCTGCTGGATTTTGTCATCAAATGTTTTTTCCTTGTTAATGGAAAACTTAGTGTGCATATTCTTTTAATCTGAATTGGACAATTTGGTGGTTTAAATTTTCATATTTGTGACAACTCTGGAAATAGTGAGGCTTGGTTTCCAACACACTACCCCAGTAGGTCATGACAGTATCACAGATATGCTTGTAACGAGCATTTCTGTCACTTCAGTCATAAAGTCATGCAGCACGGAAAAATACTTTTCAATTTAACCAGTCCATGCCATCCATAACCCAAACTAAACTAGTCCCACCTGACTGCTCCTGGCCCATATCCCCACCAAGCCTTTCTTATTCAGTTATCCAAATGTCTTTTGAACAGCGAAATTGTACCCACGTCCACCACTTCCTCAAAAGTTCATTCCACGCAAACCACCCTGAGCAAACTTTGCCCCTCGTCTTTTTTAAATTTCTCTATTTTAACTTTTAAGAAATGTGCCCCTCATCTTGAAATCCCCCATCCTAGGGGGAAGACAACTACCATTAACCCTTTCTATACCCCTCGATTTTCTAAATCTCTAAGGTTGCCTCTCAACCTCCTATGCTTCAGTGAAAAACGTCCCAGCCTTTCTTTTTAACTCAAACCTTCCATACCTGGCAACATTCTGGTAAATCTCTTCTGAATCCACTCCAGTTTAATATCCTTCCTATAAACTGGGTGACCAGAACTGGACACAGTATTCAAGGAGAGGCCTCACCAACGTCTTGTACAGTCTCAACATGTCCCAACTCCTATACTCAAAGGTCTGTGCAATGAAGGCAAGCATGCTAAATGCCTTCTTAATCACACTGTCTAGAAGTGACAGAAACTTCAAAGAATTATGTACCAGAACCCCTTGGTCTTGCTGTTTTACACCATTACCCAAGGCCCTAACATTAGTTGGAGAAGCCATACGCTTGTTTATTGAACCAAAATGCAATATCTTGCATTTATCCAGATTTAACTCTGCCATTTTTCAACCCATTGACCCATTTCATAAAGATCCTTTTGTAATCTTAAACCTTCTTCACTATGCCACCAATTTCAGTGTCTGCAAACTTACTATGTTCTCATGCAAATCATTTATGTAAATAACAAAAGAGGACTCAGAACCGATCCTCGTGGAACACAGGTGGTGACGGGCCTCCAGTTCGAAAAGCAACCATCCACCACCGTTTCTGGACATCAAGCCAATTATGTATCCAAAGTGGCATGTGCATCCTGAATCCCATGGGACCTAACTTTACTAATTAATCTACCATGCAGAAACTTATCAAAGACTTTCGGAAAGTCCAAGTTGACAATGTCTACTGCTCTGCCCTCAATCCTTTTGGCAGCTTCTTCAAAAACCTCAATCAAGTTTGAGACACACAATTTTCCTTGCAAAAACTATGCCATCTATCCCTAATCAATTTTTGCTTCTCTAGATGTCCATAAATCCTAACTTGTAAAATTACCTCCAACAATTTACCACAACCAAAGTCAGACTCACAGGTCTGTAGTTCCCCAGTTCCTCCTTACAACCTTTTTTAAGCAAAGGTACAACATTAGCCACCCTCCAAGTCTTCAGGCACCTCATCCGTGGTTATAGATAATACAAATATTCCTGCAAGGCGTCTCACAATTTTCTCCCTCAGTTCTCACAACATTCTGGGATTCATTAGATCAGGTCAACCAAAGTAACAAGTTCTTCTGAAATACAACGAAATGAGCAAATATATTCAACCTAATTACAATCCAAATGATAGTTATACATTTTCTGGTGTTCCTCTTTTCACTGGTTTCATAGTTTCCTCTCATCAGTTTAAAAACTAACAGGAGACATTTTGCGTAGAATTCTACTTCTGCAAGCTAAATAAAACATTTCAGAAATATTTAGGCATGTGCTTTGGTATCTTAAGTGCACAAGGCTATGAACCAAGTGCTGAAAAATAGGATTTGAACAGATCGTGGTTGTCTTTGACCAACATATACTCAATGGACCAAAGGGACTTTTCTGTGCTGTAGACTCAATGTTGCTCGAAGACTTACTTGTGCAATTGAAGTTATGGCTGTCTAAAACCAACAGTTTAAGCTAAACTCAGGAAAAGGCTGTAGTCAGACAGAGAGGGAATTACAACATGACAAGGAAAAGCTATAGCAGCTAAGGAAAGAAACAATGCTGCTTAAACAGAATAATCATAACAGTGACACTAAGGAGCAATGTTCTGATATCTAGATTGCCAAGAGTTATTCCTCCAAGCAACCTTTCCTATCAACAATAGTATGACTTACTTTTAACAGATAATGAACTTTCGCCAAGGAATCAAATTTGCTCATCCAAATGTACATCAGCCCCCTACAGGTTGCAGACTTAATAAATCTGCTTACAACCTAAAGAATAAAAATTCAACTGTAAGAAAATAATGCAAGCTTCACAATCACAGTATATTCAAAGCAACACCATCTAAAATTTAAGATACTAAAAGACATGATACTTAAACTTGGACCAATGAAAATCAAAAATCTTGCAATTATGTAGAGTTCTCACCTGTAGAATTTACAAAGAAAAAACTGCAGAGTGTTGCCTGGTTAATAAACTTAATCAAATTGATGAGGTGGTCACCTTTTCATTTGATCATGGACAGAGAATTTTCCTCAAACAAAAGCAGAAATTGCTGGAGAAACTCAGCTGGTCTGATAGCATCTGTGGAGAGAAAGAAGAATTAACATTGAGTCCAGTGACCCTTCTTCAGAACAGAACTTTGTTTTTCTAATAAAAAGGATTATTCATATGTTTAGTAATTTATAAACAAGCCAGCCAATAAATTTGTAGCTAAAATATTGGCATTCTTAAGTCAATGACTCAATAAAACTAGTTTGGATGAGGGACAACTACACTTTAAAATACACATTGGTCAGATAGATTTCTGAGTTTAATTTAATGCTGAAAACCGAAATAAAGTTTAATTTTGGTACAAAGTGCACTCCAGAGATAAAATTTTATTTCTTCACAATGAGACCTCAAAGTTTCAATTTTCCAGTTGGTTTCTCAAGTACATTAAAGATTTAAGTGTCTGAAGTTCTTTAGTGCTATCCACAGTTGAGATACTTTCATCACAATGATTTTTTTGAACAGTAGACTGGACTGAAACTCTTTGGAAATTCCATTGTTTTAGGTTTTAATAATTTTTAATTAAACTGCAATTAAAAATATTCCCTTCAAAACACTTTTTACTATTTGGTTCTGTTACTAGCAGAACCACTGAACTGTTCTAGGCAGAAGGGCATTCAGCCCGTCATGCTTGCACCAGTTCTTTTCCCCCCCTCCCCATATCCTTGCATACTATTTCTATCCAAATATTCATCCAATGCCTTCGCAAATGCCTCAATTGAACCTGCCTCACCACATTTCCAAACAGTGCATTCCTTACGCCATGCTCAGTGTGAAAGAGTTTTTTTAAGGCCTTTCTTGTCTTATTTGCACATCGCATTAAAGCAGGAAAAGGAAGCGATTATTTCAAGCCTGTTATATGGCTTTAAATTTGACTTAACAAATTCAGTGGTCAGTAACTCCCACAATAACGTGGATTATAACAATTCAAGAAGGCAGTTCATCATCTTTTCAAGGGTAACTAGGGATGGACAATAAAAGCTGGCCAGCCAGAGACACTTACATCCCACAAGAGAATAAAAAATGAGTTGCATACCTTGTATTGAAATAAAATGAATGTAAAATGAGACTTACTGATTATAGGTCACAACCATGTTGCAATTTGATGTCTTGTGATTTTCAGTCAATAATAGAAACGGTATCTTCCCACATGCACTTCATACCTACTCATTCTCTTCGAAAATTATTGCCTACTGTAAAATTCACTCTGCCTTTGTCACTCATCCACTTATCTCCTCTCTCCCAAATGCTGTCATATCTAACACTCCATCTATCGCTGATGCACTTATTCTGATCTTCCCTCTGTACATTGTTCTTCCTTCCTCACAGCTCCACATCTCAAACAGGGATGAAACAGCTGTCATAGCAGGGGAGCTGACTAACTTGGCTTGTACTTACCAGACTTCAAAAAATGGAGGGGGTGGGGTGATGTGACATATATAGAATTGATAAAGGTGGATGTTGAACAGATCATTCTCTTTGTGGGACACACAGTCTTGAACAAGAGGTTATAGATACAAATGAGATGAGGAGAAACTATTCTCAGGAAGGTTGTTTATCTGTGGAACTCACTACTTGGAGGCAGAATCAATCAATCAACAGATTCAAGAAAGAAAACTGTTCTCTTTCTGGTGAAAAGCAGGATAAAGAGCAATGAGGTGCACACAGGAAAATGGAATTGAGACCAGGATAAGATCAGCCATGATCACGTTAAATGGCAGAGTGGGCTGGAAGGGCTGAATTCCTTACTCCCACACCCAATTCCTATGTTCCTATACACTCTTATTATATCCAACCCCAACAAATGAGTCTCATGCGGCATGGTGGTTCAGTGGTTAGCACTGTTGCCTCTCAGCACCAGGGATCTGGAATCAATTCCTCCATCGGATGTTTGCACATTCTCCCCATGTCTGAATGGGTTTCATCCTGATCTCCAGTTTCCTCCCGCAGTCCAAAGCTGTGCAGGTTAGGTGGATTGGCCATGCTAAATTGCCCATACGGTACCCAGGGATGTGCAGGTTAGGTGAATTAGCAATGGGAAATGCAGGGTTACAGGGACAGGACAGGAGGTTTTGCAAGTCACGGTGGCACAGTGGTTAGCACTGCTGCCTCACAGCACCAGACACCCGGGTTCAATTCCCGCCTCAGGCAACTGTCTGTGGAGTTTGCACATTCTCCCTGTGTCTGCATGGGTTTCCTCCGGGTGCTCCGGTTTCCTCCCACAGTCCGAAAATTTGCAGGTTGGGTGAATTGCCCACAGTGTTAGGTGAAGGGGTGAATGTAGGGGAATGGGTCTGGGTGGGTTGCTCTTCGGAGGGTAGTGTGGGCTTGTTGGGTCAAAGGGCCTGTTTCCACACTAAGTAATCTAAATCTAAAGTCAGTGTGAACGTGATGGGCCAAATGACCTGCTTACACACTGTAGGGATTCTATGATACAGTGAAATATCCTTATTAATTTACAGACTTAAATGTCAAATGATTACTGTTTTAGTGCATGACTGAAGGAGTGCTACATTATAAGAGATTGGTTTAACATTTCCAAAATAAATAATGTTCACTTCCATAGGTCGAAATCAAAGGGCAATGCCAATCAGATTAAAGAGAGTTTGCTTGTTACTGTAATCAATTAAATACTGCTGATGCAGATCTATTCTTTCATTTGTTGATTGCAAAATGTTATTGTGTACAAATTGACTACTGCATGCAGCTCCATAAGTGACAGTATTTCAAAGACAAGAATTGGGATCCAAGTATTTTTTTTGATTGATAAGACAAATCCATTAGTTGCAAAAAAGCTTTAGAAAGCCCTTGGGACAAAGAAAGCATTACATACATTTTACATTTGATTAACCCTTTTATTTTTGTCCTTCAAGGTCTCCCTGCATCTTTTCATACACTTCATTCTCTCTTTACTGCGTTGGCATAAGGTATAAGCAACCAAGAAATAATTTAGTAGAATTGAGAAAACGTATGCACCACTTGATTAGCAAAACCCAATGCCCACTGCTGTACCCCTGCTGTAACATTCCATGTATTCAAAATGCAGCAGAGACAACTCCATGCAAATCCATCCTCTCACACAACTCCATTCCTCCCAGTATCAGACTTTTAAAACAACCAGCATAATTTAAAATAATTTTAAATAGTAATGCCTAAATTAAGACCTTTCAAGTTATCCACAAATACACAATACATAATGAAAAGCTAGCATAAGTGTTCAGCAAATGTAATTAGACTATTGGCTTTTATTTAAATCAGAATGGAGTATAAAGTAGGAGTCTTGCTAAATTAATCAAGGCACTAGACAGTCCAGACCTAGAATACTGTGAACAGTTTTGGTCCCCTCATTTAATGAAAGATGCAGTGGCTTTGGAGACAGTCCAGGGAAGATTCACTAGGTTGATCCAGGTATGGAAGGATTTTATTTAAGGGAGGTTGAGCAAATTGGACTTTTACTTGTTGGAACTTAGAATATTGAGAGGAAACTTTATTGAACCATTTAAGATTCATAGAGACTTGAAAAAGGTAGATGCAGCAAGGTTGCTTCCTCTGATGGGAGAGTCTACGGCAATGAACATCACTGAATAGGGGGTCACACATTTAAGACAAATGAGGAAATTCTTCTATCAGAGGATATTGAACCTATGGAAGTATTTACCATGAAGGGCTGCAAGATAGATTTCTAATCAAAGGAAATCAAGGGTTATGAGAATATGGCAGGAAAGTGGAGTCAAAGATTACCAGACCAGTTATGATTTTATTGAATGGCAGAACAAACTCATTGGGCTGAATGGCTTGATTCTGCTCCTACATTTTGTGGTCTTACATACAATCTCAAGATAGTAAGAACAAAAAAAAGGTCTCTCTGATATCAATTTTGGACATCCAACTGGCCCAACAATAAAAGATGTTGACTAACCTGGGTATTTTCAAAATTTCTGTTTAGAACTGGTTTACTAGCGCTTGCAGTATTATCTCTTAAAATCATTTTGAAAGGTATTGCCAATACCCCCAAAAGCCATTTTGCAGGAGCAAAGCTCCAAAAAGCCTTTTGCCTACTGTGGTGAATTGGACATACAAAATCAGTCCAAACACATCAGCAAACGGCCAGCATTCGATTTTGCACTAGGTGCTAAATTAACAGGTGTGACCAAGTACAAATAAAATGGCTCCATTGTCTCAATTGTCTTGAGTATACTGGGGAAAAAAAATTAAAGTTTTTATTATAAATTGGCAGGCTTTTTGGTTTGGTCCCTATCACTGACACAGAATATTAAATCTGCAAGCATCACTATTAGATGAAATCACAACTAGGTTTTGCTGTCATCTTAATCTGGGAGAACTCACTGTTTAGCTTCACACAAAATGATTGGCCGCTGGCTTAACTAGTGGAATAAGCAGAACCAAACGTCATTGTCTTAGGCTTATTTGTAACCAGAGAATGTGCATTTCAAAGATATTTCAAGACAATTCTGCCTTAATAATGTCAAAGTAAATGGTGCTTTTTATCGGCCAAATACCACAAGTTCCTGAGAGAAAATCTAACATTGACAGCAACACAGCTGATGTAAACTTGCAAGCTTTGATATCCCTGGTAGCCACGGGACACTTTTTTTAAAGCTGGGATTTTCCTAACCACTATTGTTAGCAATTTTTGGAAATTTACTTTGGTGTCACCAACTTAATCATATTACAGACAAACCTACATCAAAACAGCATTAATTTCAAGTGGTAATTTAAGCAATTAATAAATTACACACACTATCCAATCAAGACAGCAGAATCATAAAGCAGCACTGTGGCTGAGTGCTTAGCATTACTGCTTCACAGTGCCAGGGACCCACGTTCGATTCCATCCTCTGGCGACTATGTGGAGTTTGCACAATTCTCCCAGTGTCTGCATGGATTTCCTCCGGGTGCTCCAGTTTCCTCCTATAGTCCAAAGATGTGCAGGTTAAGTGTAATTGGAAATTGCCCATAGTATCCAGGGATGGGCAGGCTACGTGGATGAATCAAGCCAATCATCCTTTCACCTTCCCTCGTTATTGCATTTCATTCTGACCATCATCCCTATCCCACTGGAAATCATCCAAGTTATGGCCCACTGGAAGTGGAGGTACTAGCTCATACCACCAGGTCAGATCCACCAAACATACAACGTTCTCAACAAATAAGGTGTAATGCAAGCTTTGACATAAGTAACAAGGACAAATGCAATTTATAGAGAAAGCTAAAGATTGACAGTATCCATGTGGTGCAATCTGTGTTTCAGTTCTATGTGGCAGATATAATTTAATGTAACAATCACTTGGCACAAATGAAGACGGAACATGTGAAACTCAGGATGAACTCTAATGATTTGAGATTGATGGACAAATCATGCAAATTTAACTCAAACAATCAGGGGTTCAATCTAGTTTATTTCATAGTCTGAAACCAAAGTTGAGATTGATGTCCCATACTGCCCTATAGCTCAGTACACACAGTACATAAGGTAATGTCAAAATAGGTTCAAGTCTCTAGGAGCGAGAGAGGAAAGGGTTATTGTCAGGATTAGCTTTTAAGACATACAATGAGTTATGAATGGATACCTTCAAGAGAACTTAATGGAAGACTACAGTTACTAATTAAAAATGAATAGAATCTAGTGTCACTTATAAATTATCAAATGCTGAAAATATTGGAGGGAAGAGAGACACACCAGCCTTTGTATGTTCTCCCATATGGAGTTAAAAGTCAGTGGCAAATTCCAGTTGTGAAACTATCAGAACACCTCTTGACAGATTCTCTCCAAGAATTGAAATTAGCTACCAAATCTATATTTGTGATCAAGAATCAGCTAGACGCAATGCTGAAAACAGAATTCCATATTCAGGAAACAGATATGGACTGCTGCATAATGGTAGAGATCAATGGTATCTATATGGTTTATTTACATATTGAACAACCATTGAGTTACACAGCCAAAGAACTTGAAAGTAGATCAATGTCATCTATGCTTGTTGATAGTCCCAAGAGAGAAAAGTTGGGTTCTTAAGAATGTTTCAAGTGTTAATATGGAATTCTTCAACTCAAACTATTTTTAATTATCACATCGAAGAAATACCTAAACAACTTTATGAAATACACATTTTTGTTTGTCTGGGTTGATTGAGGAGGTGATCCTTTAAATGAAGTCATAAATTAGCTCAAGGATGCTCTATTTACTGTCAATATTTATCTTTTTAAAACCACAAGTAGGTTGAGGAAAATTAATTCTACCTCTCCGGATGGTGTTAAGATTTGGATAATTTCCAAACAAACAACTGAGCTGATTAGAACCCAAGTTTTTAGTTTTTAAAACTATCCTAAAATTAGGATAAGGCAGACACTTTCTGTCACTCTCTCCTTGAGTTAATGCATTTTCTGAAGTACAAATATATAAGATTTACAGCGGGAATGTAAATATATCATTTCAAAATGAATGTTGCTTCAAAATAGTTTGGAAAACAGTTGAAAATTAAATTGCTAAATAATGAAGAAAACGTTCAAGCAATTCAGATGGCATACTAGAAACAAAGAGTCTTGGAAAACACAATACCACAATGTACTTCCATGGTCTGCACAGTTGCTATTCAGTCAAAGAATCATCATAATGGGTAATAAAATGGGCAAAACTAGAGAAAGATTTATGGCTTTCAAAATTAATTAGGAAGATGTTAAAAAACACTGAAAAGATATATTCACAAAGAATAAGTGTAATTATTGCAAAATACAAAAATTTGGTTCAAAACTTTATTTGAAAAACAATATTTTAATTCTTATGGAAAATATGGTAAACTTTTCCAGAAAACATTGAGCAATTTGAAAAAGTATAAGCAGCACAATGTGGATGATGGAGTCAAAAACACTTAATTCATTGCTTTAGATTAAAATGGGAAATCCAAGTGCCTCCGCCTAGAGGGAATATGGAAACGAAGTAGCTGTCAATATTTCAAAAAGGAGAAAGAAATGGAGACAGTGAACTGTTTTTAGTGACGGCAGGACCTCAGTGTCAATTAAAAGGCTTATTTATTTGTACGCTACACAGAAATAAAATGTCGCTTGTAATCAGTTAAATAGCTGATACTGATATCCAAAAATGTGGTTGAGATGTTCAGTTCAGGCTTTCCCAATTCTTGAAATCACAGTTGTCATATGCAGATAACAAATAAAAGTGGATTTCCACTTTATGTGGAGTTCAGTATTACTCAGGCTCGTGTTTTAACCACAAACTGCCACATGCTGCTTATGAGGGAATATAGGGTATGTTCCTTTGGCTTCTATCTTACTCCAAGACGGCAGAAAGGGCTATATTGTCAAGTCACTGTGGCCACCATCCAAAATCACCAACAAGTAAAATGCAATACAGTTCAGTCAAAGTCCAAGGATCCTACCAACAGTCTTCAGATATAGAGCAATGGAAAAACTGAAAACCACAAGGAAAGTCCTGATAAAGGTATATTTCCCTCAAATTTTTCCAAATTATTTTGTGCCAGGCAGGAAATTAAAATTTTAGTCACTTCAATACCTTAGCCAAGAATGGGAGAATGGCCAGGTTGGCATTTGCAACCCCCATTATTTATTTTTAAACATCTTAAATACACAGACTTTTCAGACACAAAACTGACATTTTCTTAGTGCACATTAACTTCTTATCACATCTCTACTGGGTCTAGTTATCTTTCAAAAAATTTACCAAAATCAAAATAAACCTCTACACATTTTGATCAACAATCACAGCACATTAACCTTTTCTTTCAAGGTTTGATATACTGCTTCATACAAAACTCCTCACATAAATCTTCAGGTTCACTTAAATTTACTGCTGGACATGTTCTCCAGCTGGACTGCCTGCATATTGAACTGCACTAGGTACCACTGGCTCACAACTCCTATTCATGCTGTCCTACAATAGGTTACTAAATTTCAATGCACTCAAACTCACATTATCACCCTAAAATCTATTTACAACCTAATCTTATTCTTCAGTCATGATTCTGGCCATCTGAGCAATATAATCCCTCTTCCCCCACAAACCTAGAGGACTTTCAGACAACTCAGTCCTGTTCTCTGGAAATGGTTTGATCACCTCTATCTTGCACCGAACATTTGGTGCCCATTTGAATTTCCTCACTCATCTGTTTGTATACTTATACATTAAAAGGAATTAGATAAATGCAAGCATTTCTTACTAGTGTAAGCTCAGCAGATCTGGCAGCACCTGTGGAGAGAAAACTCAAATTCTGAGGAAGGGTCACTCGAGCTGAAATGTAAGATCTGCTGAGCTTTACCAGCAATTTTTATTTTTGTCTCCGATTTACAGCATCCGCAGTTCTTTTGGTTCTTATTAGGGTATGTTTCAGCCAATCTCAATTACAAAAATGTACATGGCTGCAGGCTCACCTGCCAAATCAATTTGGATAGCTGCAGTAACTAAACTTAACGAATCTAGATCGTCATAACTACTAAAAGTACTAACATACAGATCCTGCTCAGCTTTAGTAGTACAGTCCAATTTAAAACAACTACCCAAGATGTAAATGATAAAATCACAAAACCACTCATCTTTTAAACTGGTACATGTTGGTGCTGCCAAAAATAATCTTAAGCATTAAATTACACATTTCAATATATTTATTTATAATTGACTTATTAATTTGAAGGTCAGATATGCTCAAGATCAACTCAAAAAAGTTGCAGATACATAAGACAACTTGCATTCAATAGTTTTGGAAAACTCTCTGAAGAGTTTCACAGAAGAATGATCATATAGAATTAAATATTAGGCCAAAGATATTACATAGCACATTCAGAGGCTATAAAAGCATGAATTTTAAGAATCTTTAAAAAAGTAGAGTTCCAGTAGGGAGAACTTTAAGGAGGGTACTCTAGAACTTATAGTTACTATAGTTTGTAAGGTGAAGACATTCAGCAAGAAGCCACCATAGCTGCAAGAAGGGATGAGTTGGAGGGATGGGAGAGGTTATACAGGTAAGACAGGTGAGGTCATGATAAGGCTGAGGTAAAGATGAGAACTTTAAATGAGGAATAGGTAGATTGGGAGCTAATGCAGTTTATTAAAAATGACTGGTATTTGAAAGAGAAGATGGAAGATAGAACATTGGTAGTAGAGTTGGAAATTAATACAAGTTTGATGGTAATAAGTCAACAAGAAGATCGCTGAAATGGTCGAATCTGAAACATTTATTTTAACAATCTTGTCAATTAACAGTCACCATACTACACAACGAGTTGATTATTCCAACTGCATAGTCGATAAAGTGTGGAGCTGGAAAAAGCACAGCAGGTCAAGCAGCAGAGGAGTCAACATTTCAGGTCAGGACCTTTCATCAGGGCTCGGGAAGGGGACTGAGAAATAGAGGGAGGGGGTTGGGGCAAGGGGAAATGGAGGTGGGAAGGCAGCTGGACCTGGGATGAGATAGGGTCATGGGGAGATTTGAAAGTTGGTGAAGTGTGTGTTAAGGCTACATGGTTTAAGTTCCCAAAGCAGAAGATGGGGTGTTCTTTCTCCAATTCATGTGTGGCCTTACTTTGATAGAGGAGAAAACCCAGGATGGGCATGGCGTGAGGCGGTGGGGGGTGAAATGGCTAGCAATTGGAAGGTGGGGTTGATTGGAGGGTAGAGACCACAGACGTTCCCTGAACTGGTCCCACAGTTTCTGCTCGGTCTCTCCAATGTAGAGCAACCCACATCGGGAGTAATGGATGCAATAAATCAGGTTAGAGGAAATGCAGGTGAATTTATGCCAGACTTGGAATGATTCTTTGGGGCCTTGGACAGGAGTAAAACGGGAGATGAGAAGGCTGGTGTTTCAACTCCTGTAGTCACAGGGAAAGGTGCCAGATGTGGAAGAGGGGTTGGTAGGAAGTGTGGACCTAATGAGCGAGTCATGGAGGGAATGGGCCCTGCGGAAAGCAGATAAGTTTTGGGAAGGAAATACCATTTTGGTGGTGGGGTCAGACTACAGGTGGATGATGTGCTGGATTTGGAGATTAGTGGGGTGGAACAGGTACTCTATCCTGGTTGGGGAGGGGGGGGGAAAAGAGACAAGTTGTGTTTGAGGCCATTGTTGATCATGGGGGAAGATGAAATTACACTCCTTGAAGTAGGAGAACATCTGGAATGTCCTGAAGTGGAATTGCTAATCCGGAGAGCAGATATGAGAGGGGAATTAGGAATATGGGATTGCATTTTTTGGGGCAGGGTGCGAGAGGTGTAGTGGAGGTAGCTGTGGGAATCTGTGAATTTGAAATGCATGCCATTGCTGAGTCAGTTGCCAGAGATGGAGACAGAGGCCCGGGTAGGGGAGGGAGGTGTCAGAGGGAGCCCAGGTGAATTTGAGGTTAGGGTGGAAGGTGTTGAGCTCCTTGTGGGAGCACGAGATAGCACCAATACAGTCAGCAATATAGCAGAAGAAAAAGGTGGGGGATAATGCCAGAGTAGGGGCAGAAGACAGACATTCCCACATATCCTACAAAGAGGCAAGTATTGCTCGGACCCATGCAAGTACCCATAGCCCCTCCTCTGGTTTGTAGGAAGTGGGAAGATTGAAGAGAAAAGTTATTAAGGGTGAGAGCCAGTTCTGCTGAGCAAATGATAGTGTCAGTCATGAGGGACTGGTTGTGTCTGCGGGAGAGGAAGAAACAGAGGGTTGCAAGCCATTTCAACTTCCCCCTCCCCCAACAACATGTCCATCCTGGGCCTCCACCACCGTCAAAATAAGCCTACATGCAAACTGGAGGTTCCTGCTTGACTGCTGTGCTTTTTCCAGCTCCACACTTTATCAACTCTGACTTTCCAGCATCTGCAGTCCTCTATCACCATATTCCAACATCATAAGCTGTACAGTTAAAGTGTAAAGTCTATGGGTAAAGATTAAGTAAATGCACAGAGGGCCTGCCTTATGATCAAAGGTTACACAGGCTGGGACTCTATTCACTGGAGTTTAGAAGAATGAGAGGTGACCTCATTGAAACAGAGAATTCTTAAAGGGTTCAACAGGGTAAACACAGAGGATGTTTCTCCTCATGGAAGAATCTAGGACCAGATGGCACTGCCTCAGAATAAAAAGGGCCCAAATTTAAGACTGAGGTAGGGAGAAATATATTCCCTCAGGAGGCTTAAGTGTCTTTGGAACTCCTTGCTACAGACAGCTAAGGAGGCAGAGTCCTTGTGTATATTTAAGGCCAAAATAGACAGATTCTGGATCTGTAGGGGAAATCAAGGATTATGGCAAAAGGCAGGAAAGTGGACATGAATCAGTCATCATCCTACTGAATAGGATAACAGGCTAGAGGGGCTGAACAGTTTACTTTTGTTCTTATTTCTAATGGTCATGGTTATGGTCTTATCTTCAAGTGATAGCAGGTTAGTTGCAGATTAGAATTAATTTAAATGCAAAAAAAGTTCAATATAATTGTAACATACATCACATAAGTTAAAATTTTCATGTTTTACTGTTAACTGAAAGGAATGAACCACTATTTCTGCAGCCTTTGTGGGATGAGCAGAATTACACTTGGACATGGAGGTTATGCAATGCTGAACAACAGTACCTTGAAGAATACGCAGTGTTTACTATGTTACCTAGTTTAGAAAAATGGTGTTTCAAGTTTCATTCCCTAAAAAAAGATGCTGAATTGGAATTAATCAGGAAAAAGCAAGTTTGATTGAAAATGTTTACATCTTCATATCCAAATATAAAACAGTACCTAGAAATAGGTTAGATACCAAAGAAAGACCATAATCAGCTTTACCCTGAAAGGTGAGAATTGATGAGGAAAATTGATGGTATACTGATATTTTCAAGAAAAAGATTGATGACACTAAAAAGCTAAACTAAAAGTCACTCAACACCAGTTATAGCCCAACAGCTTTATTTGGAAGCACTGCCCCCTCATCAAGTGCTTGTGGAGTATAAGATCATAAGACATAATTTATGGCAAAAGATTACTGTCATAGAGTGATATATTGAACAGACCTGAATTGTTAAGTCTTTCATCTTTTAGAATGGGCTGAAGGTTTTGGTTCATTAATATGTAAATTCCAGGACTTCTTGGAAGTCACCTTCTTGAGACAGCTTGAGGTTTTCGAACAAAAGCTGAGATGTCACCTTTTGTTATATAAAAAAAACACTTGATGAAGGAGCAGCGCTCTGAAAGCTAGTGCTTCCAAATAAACCTGTTGGACTATATCGGGTGATGTGTGATTTTTTAAACTTTATCCAACCCAATCCCACACTGGCTCCTCAACATCATGACTAAAAAAACTAAGAATGGGAAAGATACTCACAGAAAGAACAACATCAGAAACTAAGCAATTTCTCCAAGATCCAATTTATGAATTTGATCTGAAAATGTATCTTTAGAAAATCCAAAATGTAATTGAAGCTGAATTATGTGTATGTCAGTGTGATTCTCCTTACTGTGTACTCCTTAACCAGGTAGCAATTTTAATTATATAAAAAGCTGAACTGCAGAACTTTCTTCCATCTGTTCCCATGTAAACATTAGCTCATTTCAATACATAATCCCCATGGCATCAGTTTGGTTCTGATCAGTTAATTTCTCAACTGCTGGAACTATAGCACTCATTACTTGGATTAAAAACATCAATTTATCAAAGGCAGGGAATAAATATATTGGAAATGAGTGACTTGATTTTATTTAGAAAGGAAAAAAAAATTAGAATCAGTCCAAATTGTTTTAACAATGTAAAGATTTCAGTTCCAACAATTAGAGTACGCCATATTGCATTTATTCAAACAGGTTTTCATGATTTGGTTACAATAACTCCCGATAAGAGAATTATTAAATTCAAAGATCTTGTCAACTGAGTAACTAGTCCTTGATGCAATTTTTTTAAAAAATATGCATTTGCAAGTAACTAAGTTCACACACAGTGGATGGATATCAGATTTTGTAGTCCACAAGTGCCCAAGTGAAGCCAAATAAAGTTATGAACCAGAGTAGATCTATTTAATTGGTCACCACTATGAATGATTTGCCAGGGAGTGATTAACTCTCAGTGCCAGAGTACCATTTTGCCCCAAACCAAAAGTAACCGAACAGTACTATAATTTGGAGAATAAAATCAAACGAAGAGTAAATACACATCAGTCTCCCAAAAGAGTTTGTTAGAAGAACTCTAATTTCAGCCTCAGCCTTTACAGCATTTACTAATTTCATTTACAATTATGGTAAAGTACATATGCAAGGCAAACCCCAAAAATCCAGAAAAGAAAACATGCTCCAAACCTATGTTAAAAATCACACAACACCAAGTTATAATTCAACAGCTTTATTGGAAGCAGTAGCTTTCGGAGCGCTGTTTCTTCATCAGGTGGTTGTGGAGAAGACGACCATAAGACACAGAATTTATAGCAAAAGGTTACAGTGAGATGCAACTGAAATTATACATTGAACAAACTTGGATGCTTGTTAAATCTTTCATCTTGTAGAATGGGTTGCAGGTTTTGGTTTATTAATATGTAAATCCCAGAATTTATTTTAAGTCAACTTCTCGAGATAACTTATGGTTTATAATAAAAGGTCACATCTCAGCTCAGACAATGGATTAAAAGGCGTGAGAGGTTAGAGTCTGGCTATATCCCAATCCTGAGTCAGACTGGTCCTAAGTGGAATTTACAAAATAATACCTGAAGGTGCTCAAGGATGCCCTCATAAGAACAGGGTACGATGGTCAACTCATCGATCACCAGTTCCAATGTGCCACAGCGAAAAACCATAATGACCTCCTCAGGAGAGGGACACGGCTTGCAACTTCGTTGTTCAGAACTTTCTGAGAACCAAAACGTTTCGCCATGTTCTTCGCAGCCTGCAACACATCTTGGCATCTCGCCAAGACCTTCCCTATGCCTCCACTTCTCTTAAACAACCATCAAGTCTTAGACGAATTTTCACAGCGAACTGCCCAGCCTTCAGGACAACATAGATCACAACACCATACAATCCTGTCATGTCAACCACTACAAGATGTGTCAGAGTATTGACACGTATACCACCATTACTCGTGGGGACACTACCCACCACGCACGTGGCAGGAACTCGTGAGACATGGCCAACTTTGTCTCCCTCATATGCTGCAGGCAAGGATGCCCCAAGGCATGGTACATTGGCAAGACAGAGCAGATGCTACAACAACAGATGAATAAACACTGTGCAACAATCACCAGACAGGTCTGTTCCCTTCCAGTCAGGGAACACATCAGCAGTCAGGGACATTCGGCCTCAGATCTTTGGGTAACCATCCTCCAAGGCAGACTTCGGGATAGGCAACAACGCAAAGTGGCAGAGCAGAGGCTGATCACTAAGTTCATTACCCGCGAGGATGGCCTCAACCAGGACATTGGGTTCATGTCACACTACAGATGACCCCACTACACTATACACTCTCTCTCACACAGGAGAAATGCTGAAGATCAGAGTCAAGAGTGTGGTACTGAACAAGCACAGCAGTTCAGGCAGCATCCGAGGAGCAGGAATATCGACGTTTCGGGCATAAGCCCACGTTCCTGATGAAGGGCTTATGTCTGGAATGTCGATATTCCAGCTCCTTGGATGCTGCCAGATCTGCTGTGCTTTTCCAGCACCACACACTCAAATCCTCTCTCACACACACATACAATCCCCCACACACCCTCTCATTGGCTTATATTCCATCACATCCACACTCTACCACGCTTTCACACATGCAAACACTCTCTCACGTGCACACACACACACGTCTATGGGGTGAATTTGTATTAGCAAAATTATTTTGCTCACAACCTGTTACATATATTGTACATTTTTACAATTCCAACTTTGGAAATAGAACCAGTCTGACTCAAGATTGGGATACAGCCAATTTCTAACCTTACACCTTTAATGTATTATCAAACCTTTTGTTTTAAAACCTCAAGTTCTCTCGAGGTGACTTAGAATTAGTTCTGGGATTTATATATTAATAAACAAAAACCTGCAACCCATTCTAAAAGATAAAGACTTAACAACAATCCAGGCTTATTCAATATATCATTTCAGTTGCATCTCACTGTAATCTTTTGCTATAAATTCTGTGCCTTATGGTCTTAGTCACCACAACTACCTGATGAAGGAGCACCGCTCCGAAAATTGGCGCTTACAAATAAAGCCATAGAACTATAACTTGGTGTTGTGTAACTTATAACTTTGTCCACTCCAGTTCCTCCACATCCAAAACCTATGGCATACAAGAACATGGGCACCAAAGCTACACAGATAAGATGTTAAAAAAATTAATATTTATCACTGTTTACTTCTCGAGCTTCCCCTCACTTTGCAGCAGGTACAGATTTCCATATATATATTAGATCACATCTTTCTGGTCTTCACATAGCACTGACTCTTTAATTAAGCACCAACCACGACTCCATCTCTCAGGTATTTTACAAGTAATTTGGCCAGGCAGCTCAAACTCTTTCCTCCCTGCCTCAGAGAGATTTACAGGCTAGGAATGGATTAAGTTAAGCAGCATACTTGAAAGAGGGCACTACACTGGTGCTGGGTCAACCATCTTTGTAATAAGAGTCAGCAAACCACCAATCTTTGCATCAGCAGCTTTCTATATATTAAAAAAAGTACAAACCACTGAAATACAATATTGAGGAAAACCAGTCTACAATGGCAAGTGTCTCCCCCCCATAGTTCAAGTCTCAGGGTGGACACACAAAAATACTACCATTTGATCTCAAATCTTTTAACAACCAAACTTTGAAGTCCCGATCTTTGAATTCTGTAACAAAAATAAAACCACCAGTTGTCAGCAGCAATCAAGTTCCTGCAATTTACACATTTTTCCTGCTTTGGAAACTTGACAGCCTCCAACTAACAAATACATTTAGATGCAGATACAACCCACAGACAAGACGCCCACTTCCAACATCACTTTTATAAGTGGAATTTTCTGCCTTGAGTATACACTTTTTATATAAAGTCTAAGAATTAAGAAATGTTACCATTCCTCTGATCTCGCAGAAAATGCAATGACTGATCAAAAGATCATTCCAAACAAAAAAGGGGTTTAATGGGCTAACTTCAATCCCCAAGTTTTGAGATAAACTAGAAGCAGTTAATCGCCACAAATATACAGAACAGTATTTATAGCATTATAAACACAATGTGTTAATATTTTTAGGTTTTTCTACAGTGGAGCAGTTACCAACTCCTGTCTTTTTAAGCAGGGGTTATTCCAGCAAAACAATATCCACCAATCAATTACTCAAGTATGTCATTTGTATCAGCACAAATTGCGTTGGGTGTATGATGTAAATACTACATTATATTCACTATGCCATTTTCATCACACACACACAAACTATTTCACGCCATCTCCAGCTGCACTGAGTCTTGAGATTCACTTGTAGAATCCATGATTAAATCTTCAATGACTAAATTAAAATTCATCTGTTTAACTGCCAAATGCATCCTTCAAAATATTTTAGTTTAATAAATTTAAATAAATGGAAGATCCTGCTTAGTTGAGTGTAAAGCACCTATGACGACAAATATGCACGAATAAATACCAGACAGGATTACATGTGTGGAAAAGTCCCATGAAACATACACCAGTAACTGTAGTATAATACAAATTGCTGCACAGAAATGAGCCGACACTATTCTTGTTCGCCTAATATGGGGGTATATGCGGCACCAGAACTAAGCATCCTAGAAGCAAACAAAAACATTTTAAAACTCCAGATCCAGAATAAAGATTTGAAATACAATGTATAAAAACATTATCTCCCATTGTTTGCAACTCCCTTGTTAGCCCTTAATTCAAATAAGCAGAATTCAAGAGTGTGCAACTCAATTGATGTATGCTGTCCATTGCTCTCTGGGGTTAAATCTATACATTTTAACTTTTGATAACTGGTCACTAATTTTAATTTGTTTCTATTCAGGTTTCACTGATATAAATTGAAATGTGAAATGCTGTTATAAAGCTTTCCAAATGCTTTGTACAACTCTCTTAACATTTTCATAACTGCGCAATTTTATCCAATACTTTTATCCAATACAGTATCCAATACAGTACTTGGTGTTGGAAGTAAAATCATAGCAAGACTTGGTGTTTATCCATGCATATTTAACTTTTTACATAAGGGATTAAATAATGGCGCTGTCTTAATTTGCATCGCATTCATACAGGTTTATATAATACGTAAAAAGAGCTATTAAGCAGCCTGAGCTTAAGCAACAAAATCTGTAACTTGCTAGAAATTTAGGGCAATTGCACTCTCATACAAGTACTTTCAGAGGTGATCACGATCCACTCAAATTTGTCAGATTAATATTCCTCCAATTATTAGTTGGACCACAATTATTCGGGCAGGAAAACGTGTCATGAAACAGCCTATAATATTTCAAACCGAATTCATCCTCCGAAAAGACTTGGAAAGAGATTTTTACTCCGCAAATAGTCTGTCCAATTTTCAAAAGGAATCCTTGTACTTCGCGTTTTAAAATTAAAAGGGACAAACAAGCTTAATGGTTTCAAATTCAAAAATTTATCGCGTCGTTTGAATGATGACAAAGTTAAAAAGATAACGAATGCATGGATGCCAAGAAAAGTACGGACATAAATGTTCTCAGTGACAACTTAGAGAGCTAGCGCACAGAACTGCAGCTTGGAAAAAACTGGGTTGACACATTTCGAAGATTACTTCAAAACATATCCTACATTTACGGTCCATGCTGCCACGTCCTTACTGTACAGGATAAAACATTGCTAAAACTCGTTTTAGGCACTCATCTTACCATAAGGTAACAAACTCTGACAAGAGTGACTCGACTGCACCGAATTCTGCAGTGCAATCCAAAAGTAACGCAAAGTTATTTTTTTAAAAGAGTTGTTCGTATCTCGACACCGGCACTCGATTCTAAGATAAATTTACTATCATCTGCAAAACCTTTTTATGTACAATTATCTTTCTTCAGTGGAAAATCAGACTGAAAACACCCCAATGTTAAAATTTATCCCATCTAAAACACTCTGACCAAGGAGGTTTCAGTACGAAATAAGAAAAGTTTTCAAGGAAACAAAAGTAGAATTAGGATGAAGATGGAGGGGGAAGAAAAAGATGAATTTCTGTAGAAACGGATCATTATTAACTTTAAAACGGTCATCGGCGAAGAAGGGGGGGGGGGTTGTTCGTTTGGGAAACGATGGAAGGTGGGGAGGGGTGGAAAGAGACACACATGTCCACATGCACACACGCGCGAGGGGAAGAAGAGGAGAGAGGGGGAAAAAAAAATCATTAAAAAATATTCAGTGAAAAATCCTCTCACTCACCTCCTCCCTCCGCTTGAAAATGGCGCCGAAACCGCCAGCCAACCGTTAGAGCCGCGCCAGGCACCATGGGAGGAGGGCGGAGGGGGCGGGTGAGGGGGAGAAAGCAGTAGCGGCCGCAGCCGCCACAACTAACCATACAACCTTTTAATTAATTAATCCCCCCACCAAAAAAAAAGATCCTTCTCAGGATCGCGGGATGATAATTTCCCACCGTCTGTTTATCGTTTGCAATATTTTTCTTTGTTTAATCTATATATATTCTCCCCTCCCCACCCCCGGCCAACTTCAAAATTTAATTCGAAAACTTGGGTCAATCTGGAAAATGGCGCCGAGAAAAAACGGACAACCAACGGCCATTCGGCGCGCGCAAGCGCGCGGTGGGGGTTGGACCTCCACCTCCCCTTCGTGGCCTGTTATAAAGTAAAAAAAAGCATTATCCTATGCTAAAGGTGTTCACCCATCTTGAAAAGTTGATTTTTTTTTTGTAAAGGAACGTTTAAACTTCAATTTTATTTCATTGACTTTTAAGCATTTTACCTACTTATCCATTATGTTCAAACAGTTGGTATTTAGAAGTCAACCCTATTCTCTTCCATTAACTTTTAAATCACTGAGAAACTTTATATATCTATACACCAAAACTCCAAAAATGATGGTGATAAACAAAAATAGTCAACCTTTTCCTTCATTAGCTTTATGGAACATTTTTCTAAATGTTTGAGCTAAAGATGCTGTACAATTAACAAAAGCCTCTTTTTAAATAAAATTTAAGTACATAAAACCTTCATGCTAATTGTGATATAGAAAAATCGCACACATCTTTCCATTACCTATAAATTGCATGAATTATTATATTTAAAATACTCATCAAATAATGGTGAATCTCAAGTAGTTAACAGGATTTTTTTTCCCATGGAAACAGATCCTTTGGTCCAACCAGTCCACCCTGACTGTGTTCCCAAATTAAACTAGACCCACCTGCCTCCACATTGCCCATATCCCTTCAAACCTTTCCTTTTTGTGAACTTTTCCAAATGTATTTTAAATGTAACTGTACCTGCATCCACCACTTTCTCTGGTAGTTCATTTCACACACAAAGCATTCTCTTATAAAAAAAATAACTATTTCCCATTGTAAAATATGTTCAATCCGAACAAAATTATAAGTCAATAGATTTAAAAGCTTTAAAAAGAATTCCACATCTACAGCATCTTTCATGACCACAGGATGTCCACCGTGTTTTACACCTAATGGATTGGTGTACTTTTTTTGGAGAAATACAATTGTAGATATTTTTGAATCAGTCTTTTCAGAGACACTGTTACATGCATATGGAGCAGGTGGGACTTGAATCTGGAGCTCTTGGCTCGAAGGTAGGTTACAACAGCACCAAGAAAAACATCCTTAATGTACTATACTCGTATGACCTTAATCTTCACTGTGGGGAGAAAGTGAGGACTGCAGATGCTGGAGATCAGAGCTGAAAATGTGTTGCTGGAAAAACGCAGCAGGTCAGGCAGCATCCAAGGAACAGGAGAATCGACGTTTCGGGCATAAGCTGCGCTTTTCCAGCAACACATTTTCAGCCTTGATCTTCACTGTGGCTATTAAGGATGCATCATTTAGAACATGATACCAGAGGGAAGCAGTTGAAAAGGTGTGGATTTTCAGAGCTATAAGACAGTCAGCTACTGAAAGAAAGTTTCTTCTTTGTAAAAAAAACCTGCAGTTTTGAATTACTGGATAATCAAAATGGCTGTGCATTTTCCACTCTCTGCTGCAGTGGAAATGAAAGGAGATACGAGTCAGAGCTTGATATTTTTCCATACTATGGCAAAACTATGAAATAGCTGCAGATAAAAAAGACTGAGTAAGAGTAGCAACATGCTATCCCGCTGCGGAAAGAGTGCTAAAAGTTTGAAGACAATTTTTGAACCCCATATTAATACTGCATATGAACAATGTGATCAACATCAGAACTTGGTGGGAAATTGATCAACACGTGACCACATTAATACATTTTGATGAATCCTGAGCATTTGGACAACTGAAGGATATCATCAAAAATAACACAGTTTAAGGAAAATGAATCCTGCTGTAAGAGCACATTTGTTGAAAGAGAATAAATTTACTCTCAAACAAGCTATGGATGTTCAGAAGCTCTGATATTGTCAATCATCAATTTAATTGTATTAATGGAAGAACAGGTAAGGCTTGATGATATACCGATAAACAGTCTGGGCCAAATAAAAACACATTGGAAACAAAGAAGCAATGTTAAATACCAGCCAAAAGATAAAGGCCAGATGACATATTGTGAAAATTCAGTAGAACATCACATAAAAGGAAGCATGTCCAATGGGCTCCAACTGCAAGATGCTGAATCACTTCGTATGCAAATATTTATCGAGAAAGAAGCAAAACATGCCTACCAAGATGGCTGCTGGAGAGATGTCAACCATCGATACTGACATATTTTAACAGAATATAACAGATTGGTATTGTCAAGTCTAAAGGTTGCTTATGGTTTAAGACTGCAGAAGTGAGTTAAATTAATGTGAAGTGTCAGATAGATACCAGTGCTATTTGTACATTGCAAGCTTCTCAGATGTGTTGTGGAACAATACTGAAGACAAAAGGACATATTAAGTGGAAACACTAAAGATCTCATAGAATACAGGGAGAAGTAGCCACTTGGATACAGAATGTTCTCAAAGGTAGAAGACAGAGGGTGGTGGAGGGTTGTTTTTCAGACTGGAGGCCTGTGACCAGTGGAGTGCCACAAGGATTGGTGCTGGGTCCACTACTTTTCATCATTTATATAAATGATGTGGATATGAGCATAAGAGGTATACTTAGTAAGTTTGCAGATGACACCAAATTTGGAAGTGTAGTGGACAGTGAAGAAGGTTACTTCAGATTACAACAGGATCTTGATCAGATGGGCCAATGGGCTGAGATGTGGCAGATGGAGTTTAATTTAGATAAATGTGAGGTGTTGCATTTTGGGAAAGCAAATTTAGCAGGACTTATACACTTAATGGTAAGGTCCTGGGGAGTGTTGCTGGACAGAGAGACCTTGGAGTGCAGGTTCATAGCTCCTTGAAAGGTAGATAGGATAGTGAAGATGGCGTTTGATATGCTTTCCTTTATCAGTCAGAGTTGGGAGGTCATGTTGCGGCCGTACAGGACATTGGTTAGGCCACTATTGGAATATTGTGTGCAATTCTGGTCTCCTTCCTATCAGAAAGATGTGTGAAACTTGAAAGGGTTAAAAAAAGATTTACAAGGATGTTGCCAGGATTGGAGGGGTTGAGCTCTAGGGAGAGGTTGAATAGGCTGGTGCTGTTTTCCCTGGAGCATTGGAGGCTGAGGAGTGACCATATAGAGGTTTACTGGGGCGGCACGGTGGCATAGTGGTTAGCACTGCTGCCTCACAGCGCCAGAGACCCGGGTTCAATTCCCGCCTCAGGCGACTGACTGTGTGGAGTTTGCACGTTCTCCCCGTGTCTGCGTGGGTTTCCTCCGGGTGCTCCGGTTTCCTCCCACAGTCCAAAGATGTGCAGGTCAGGTGAATTGGCCATGCTAAATTGCCCGTAGTGTTAGGGAAAGGGGTACATGTAGGGGTATGGGTGGGTTGCGCTTCGGCGGGGCGGTGTGGACTTGTTGGGCCGAAGGGCCTGTTTCCACACTGTAAGTAATCTAATCTAATCTAATCACATGCCAACCACTGAAGAAATTTTGATGCAACTTGCCAAAGCAAAAGAATTTACCATCCTCGATGTAAAGGATAAAGTTAAAAATCACACAACACCAGGTTATAGTCCAACAGGATTATTTGGAAGTACTGGCTTTCAGAACGCTGCTCTTTCATCAGGTAACTAGTGGGCCAGGATCATAAGACACAGAATTTATAGCAAAAGGTCACAGTGTCATGCAATTAAAACAATATATTGAACAAACCTAGATTGCTGTTAAGTCTTTCATCTTTTAGAATGGATAGCAAGTTTTGGTTCATTAATATGTAAATCCCAGAACTTCTTTTAAGTCACATTCTTGAGATAACAAGGTTTTTAAAAAAAATGACATCTCAGCTCAGACAACATATTAAAGGTGTGAGGTTAGAGTCTGTCTGTATCTCAGTCTTGAGTCAGATAGGTTCTATTTCCAAAGTAGGAATTTATAAAATGTTACATGGATTGACTGCCTGCATTGACTGTCTGCAGGTTGTGTGCTTTTTGAGAAAAAATATAATGTATCTGCAAATGCAAATTCACCCCATAGCCTTGTGTGTGCGCGTGCATATGAGGGGTGGGGGAAGAGAGAGAGAGAGAGAGAGCGCCTGCACGTGTGTGTGCATGCGAGTGTGCGCGAGAGAATTTTTTTATAAAACCTTAAGTTATCTTAAGGTGACTTCCAAGAAGTTCTCGGGATTTACATATTAATGAACCGAAACCTGCAACCCACTCTAAAAGATGGAAGACTCAACAGCAAACTAGGTTTGTTCAATATATCATTTTAATTGAATGACACTGTGATCTTTTGCTTTAAATTCTGTGCCTTATGATCATGCCTCACTAGTTACCTGACGAAGGAGCAGCGTTCTGAAAGCTAGTACTTTCAAGTAAACCTGTTGGACTATAACCTGGTGTTGTGTGATTTTTTTAAACTTTGTCCACCCCAGTCCCACACTGGCACCACCACATCAATGTAAAGGATGCTTAGTACCAAGTAACGTTTGATGAAAACAGCAGTTTTCTAACTACATTCTATAAATTTACATGATTGATCATGCCATTTTGTATCTTCACTAGTCCAGAAGAGTATCAGCACAGACAGCACAATATAGTCAGTCAGTGATCCTCATGGAGTGAAAGCTACTGAGGATTGATCTGCTAGTGTATCGACATGGAGACACAATTGGAAGGCTATAGTCTGAATCTGCTGTGGTTGCAAGATAGAACTCAGCAGGTAAACCTGAAGCTGAGCTAGAGAAAGCTGGAATTTGAAATGCCTAAAGTCAAGTACATAGGTCACATCCTAACATCAAAACGATTCTGCATGGATCTTGAGTAGGTGAGAGATGTATCTGGGATGTAGATACCAATAGATGTGAAAGCAGTGCAATAATTTGTTGGATTTGTGAACTGTTTAGCAAAGATCTTGCCTAATTATCATCACAGTATGAATATCAGTGTAAGCTCTCTGCTCAAGACATGCAGTGGTATTGGTAGAACAGGCAGCTTTTACTAGGTTCAAACAACTAATGACAACAATACCACGCTGAGTTGAGAAACACACCTACTGAAGGCATGAAAAATAGTTCCGTCCAAACACTACCATAGATGAATCATAGAATTCCTATAGTGAGGAAACAGGCCATTCAACCAGAGTCCACACCAACTCTCTAAAGAGCATCCCACCCGATCCTTGCAACTCTGTACCTCCCACGGCTTATCCACCTAGCCTACATATCCCTGGATACTACGGGCAATTTAGCATGGCCAATCTACCCTAACCTGCACATCTTTGGACTGTGGGAGAAAACTAGAGCAGCCAGAGGAAACCCATCCCGACGTGGGAAAAATGTGCAAACTCCACACAGCCTGCTGCTGAAATTGAACCCAGCTCACTGTTGCTGTGAGGCAGCAGTGCTTACCACTGAGCCCCAAATGTTACACCACACCCAAATTACTCTTTCAATAGAGAAAAAACTACAGAAGCCAAAAGCAGTATTAGACATTATATCTTGATTATGGTCACACATGAGAGAAAACCGAATTTTAATTTAATAAAATAGCTAAGTCATTGCTCCAGCTGATCATTAGAAAAACAGCAAATTTCTACAGACAGCAATATGATAATGAGTGTCTAATGCTGATTGAGAAATAAACAACAACCTAGGACCTTTGTAAAATAATGCTCCCTGAACAATTGGCTGGAGCTTAACTTATTATCTCAAAGTAAAACAGCATTTCAAACAATGCAGCATTCCCTCGGCACTGTCACCAGAGCTGAGTTTTGTGCTTAAATCTTGGCATAGAATTTGAATCCACAACCTTCTAAATGTAAAGGCAAATATTCTAGCAACTGAACCATAGCTAAAAAAGTCAACTGCTTTTTACTTTGGTTATCTTTCAATCTCAAAAATCGCTAAGTATTATACTATTTTCCTCCTTTTTAGTCACAAACCAGCCATTTTAAATGTTTAATTTTTCCTTAAATACTTATTTTGTTCACAAACTTCAAACATAATTGATAATTTATGCCTATGTCTTCAAGATGGCCCATTTTCAAGTATATTTGTGGGAGGGGAACAAGAGATAGAAAATTCTTGTTTTTTTTGCTGTACGGAAATTGCAGCTGTTGACAGCATTTAAATTTAAACAAATTAAAGTGCTCAAGTATTAATATAGTGACCAAATAAAACCAGGTGCAGATGCTGTCTTGATCAAAATAAGTAAGTCTACAAACTTGGGAGCAAAAGGGGAACTAACGTTTTTATTCTGTCTCCAGTGAAAGTAACCAATAATAATCTATTTAGTCACTCAGAAGAATAAATATACCATTTTTATTTGAAAGTCATGTGTTGCAAGAACATCAATATATTGATTTCTCAACTTCCATTGGTTCACTTGCTTTTATATATAGGATCAATGAAACCTACGATATGACATGGCGCAACCAATTCAGCTATGTCACAAACCCTAACCATTTGGTTAGGATGATTTAAAATGGCAAAAATGTAATTAGATATTTGTTCAAAATGGGTTCTTGATTACACAAGAAATAATTCCACATGGGGCAGTAATCCCATTTAAACATAGAGTTCTTGATACTGATCCAACTCTCACAGTCTGGCACTGTGTGTCACTCCTATTTTCTGTTAGCCAGGGCTTCCTGATTGAGGTAAATTAACAGCTCCAATTAGGGAACTAATTCTAGGAAGCCCACCTGGCTGACCTTATTATAATCACTGCGTCCCTCCTCCTTTTAATGCAAGGACTTGGCTGGTTGCTTTTATTTGCAGCTCTTCCTGCGGTGTTTCAGCACCGGGTCAGGTTCCTCCAATTCTGCCTTTGAAATGGCTGGCATTTAATGTACAGTAGCTCGCCTCTTGCAAAACATCTGGGAAGAAATTCATTCACCTCTTCAGGCAGTAAATGCATTGAGGCAGCAACATCTGCCTGTCCATCTCATATTTCGAAATATCTTCGATGCTTGTCAAAGAGGGAGAACCCACAGGTTCCGGAACACTTGGAAAGGCAGTCAAGAAGCTCAGCACATTTTGTTCCTGCACCATTTGTGAGTTTGCAGTTTCATATAGTCCACATGCTTGACCAGGACTATCACACCTACACCTACCTGAATTTATTACATCACTGGACCTGACCTTGCATCAACCATGCCTCTTACCTTTGCAGGGCCATTCCCATGGTTCCTGCATCAAACATCATCCCCTGAAATAAACTCTCTCTCTGGTTTAGGAGTCTTGTGTCTTGATGTTCCTTATGCCATTTCCAACATAGACTCTTTTTAAAGAGTTAATGCAAAGGTGCCAGGATGGAGGTCAGGTTACATATGAACTTTCTGTAATAATTCACCAGCCCAAGGGAAGACTTAAGTTCTGGTACAAATATGGTCGCTGCAGCACCTTTGATCACTCGCATTTGATCTTCCCTTGGGTGCAATCCACTCTTATTGACACTGTAGCCCAAATGGGTCGCTTGGAACACATTTTTTTCCTTCTACTTTCCAAGGCTTACGTCCATCTGGCAGAAACATCTAAGGAAAATGTCCAAGTTCTCTAAGCGCTCCTTATTGGTCTTCTGTTATTAGCAAGTAGACCTTGCAAAATGTTCTCCATCATCTGCTGAAGAATTGCATAGGCTGGTGATACCCCAAATAGCAGTCTCATGTATTAATCCTCACCTAACCATAATTGCAAGTGCACAAGGCTCATCTCCACAGTCATGAAGGACAGCGTCCTTGTTAGCTTCGTGTACAAATCCTCTATGCTAGGGATTGGGTATATAGGCAGTTGTGAAATGCAGTTTATGGTTTGCCTAAAATCCCCACAAAGGCAAATGGACCGGTCAGACTTTACAGTTGGTATGAACAGTGCTGCCCATTCTGCAAACTGGACTGGTTTGATGATTTCTTCGCTTTCCAGCCCTCTGATTTCTGCCTCTCCTTCTGCCCAAAGGGCAAATGGCACTGGGCAGGTCTTGCAGAACCGTGGAATTGCTTCTTGGTCAACATGCAAGGGACTCCTTTGATAGTCCCTGGACCTTCTTGAAAATATCCAGGTATTTAATTAGGACTTCACTCAGGCAGCCATTTTCTCATTGAAAAATGTTAAGCCAATCTAGGTCAATCTTTCTCAAGCAATTTCACCCCATCGAGCTCGGGCCTGAGCCTTTTACTACAATCAGTGGGAACTGAACCAGCAGCTTCTCACAATAGATCGAACCAAAGTTGAACCCTTAATCTGCAAAGGCTCCCTGGTATAGGTTCTCAGTCCAGCCTAGGTATTGAGAAAACTTAAGGGTGGAAGTCCAGAGTGAATTCTATTGAAGATTGGTTCAATAGTCACTGAAACAGCTGCACTGGTATCGATCTCCATTGGAACTGGGTGACCGTTTAACCAGGTATTTATTTCGATTGTTTCTGATTTGGATGTTGCTAAGCAAGTTAACTGTTCCAAACCAGATGTTGCGGACTTTGCAGGGTGTCCACTTTCCTCGATACTGGTTTATGAGTTCTCACACTTAGTTTAGATCTAGTGGGACCCTTTTGCTGTCTCTAGTCTGCATACAAGCAGCAACCACAATGGCTTGTCGGTCTGGATCCTGAGTGAGATTATGCAATTGCCTTAATTCAAGCTCAGTGCAACTGGCGACAGTGTCAACTTCCATCATAATACCCTGCAATTCATATGCTCTGCTTGCCACATTTTACAACAATAAAGCCAGTTGTGGTGCCTGTTTGAGTCCAGTTAGGCTTCAACTGGTCGACGCTTTTGCATAACTATATCATTAAGCTCACATGCCAAAAGATCTCTCAGCATCTCATTAAGGGTTAAATCAAAGTCACATGCCCCTGCCAATCATCTTAATCTTGTCAAAAATCCAAATACGAATTCCCTTGATTCTCAAATTGCTGACTAAAACCATTAGTGTCTCAGAATTCCAGGTGGCTTGGGGTCGTAACATTCCTTAACTAAATTGGTCAGCTCTTGAAAGGTTTTAGTATCTGGTGCCTCAGGGGAAGTTAGACTCCTGATAACCGAAAAAGCTGCGGGTCCACAAGCTGTCAGGAGAATTACTTTTTATCTGCCCTAATGTCATTTGCCTTGAGAAAAAAGATGCATTCTTTCCCCATACTGGGTCCAGTCTCTGACAGCAAGAATGAACAAGTCATGCTGCTCAAATAATGGCATGATGCCAAAAATGCTCACCCCAACTCAAAGATGACTATTGAAAGGGAATTTCTTCAGGAATGTGCTTTTCTCTCACTGCCACTGAAATAACTCCACAGAGTCAGGTATCCCATCACCAAGTCACCCTTTATTTTCATATGGACAGCCTTTGACACTGATCCTGCTCCCAGTATAAAGAGGATGTTGTCACTCTTGTTCTTTTTTTCTTCAGACACTGCTGTACTTATCTGTCAGCCAGGGCTCCCTGACTGGAGAAGATTAACTGCCCAAATCAGGGAACCCATATGGGCGGCACGGTGACTCAGTGCCAGGGACCCGGATTACATTCCCACCTTGGGCGATGTTTGTGTGGAGTTTTCACATTCTCTCAGTGTCTGCATGGGTTTCCTCCCACAATGCAAAGATGACCAGGTCAGGTAAATTTGTCATGCTAAATTGCCCACAGTGTTAGGTGCATTAGTCAGGGGGTAAATATAGGGTAGGGGAATGGGTCTGGGTAGGTTGCTCTTCAGAGGGTCAGTGTGAACTTGTTGGGCTGAAGAGCCAGTTTCCATACTGTAGGGAATCTAATTTACTATTCTATGAGGTCTACCTGGCTGACCTCATTACAATCACTGCAACACACAGAATGGCTCCTGTTGTAAAGCCACCTTCACATGTGCTTCTGTCAGAACTGGAGGAGGTTATTCAATGCCTCATATCTTTCCCACCATTCAACTGATCATAGCTGATCTAGATCCTAGCTCCACTTTCCATACTTTGTTCCATAACCCTTAAAACATCCTTACTGTAACAAAAACATCTACCAACTCAGTTTGATATTTTCAATTGATCCCCAACCTAAAAAGCTTTTGAAAATTAGAGTTTAGATTTTCACTATCCTATGTGACAGGTGCTTCAAACAATGTAATGAGGAGCAAAAGGCAATTCTGCCCTTCTTGCCTGCTCCCACCATTCAATATGATGATGGCTGATCTCATCTCAGCCTCAACTCTAGTTTCCTGCCCCTCTTTCCATAACCCTCCAACCCATTACTAATTAAAAATCTGTTTATCTCCTCAAACTTACTTAATCTCCCGACATCCACACACTCTGGGGTAGTGAATTCCATAGAATCACAACCCTTAGAGAAGTAATTTCTCCTCATCTGTTTTAAAATCTACTATCCCTTATCCTAAAACTATGAATTCTCATTCTAAATTGCCCAAGAGAAAGCATCCTGTGTCTACTTTGTCAGTGCCCTTTAGTACCATGAATACAATTAAATCTTTCAGTCTTTTAAATGCTGAGAAGATAGGCCTAAACTGCTCAATCTATCTTCATATGACAAACCTCCAATCTCTGGAATTAACGTAGTGAGTCTCCTGTGAACTGCTTCCAATGCAACTCAGTCCTCCTGAACATTACTCCAGGTCCGATCTCACTAATGCCTTTGTATTGCTATTTCTTTAGCCATAAATGCTAAAACAAATGCCAATTCCATTTGCCTTCCTTATTACCTACTGTAACTCCATTATAACTTTGTGATTCATGCAAAGGACACCAAGAATCCACTGTCCTGAAACACTCTCAAGTTTCTCTTCATTTATTTTCCATGTTACTTTCCTATTCCTCCAACAAAAATGGATAACTCCACACTTAACCACATTGAAATCCATCTGCCAAATGTTGGCCCATTGACCTAACCCATCTATATCTATTTGTAAATTTCTTACTTCCTTACTGCAACTTACTTGCCAACCTAATTTTATTGTTAGCTGCAAATTTGGTGATAGTACCTTCTGCATCCAGATCATTATTATAAATTATAATAGTTTGGGGCCCCAAGGACTGAATCCTGTGGCACCCCACTAGTTACATCAAACCAATTAGAAAAAGACTCATTTATCCTACTCTCTGCTTTATGTTGGTTAATCAATCAATCTTCTATTCAAGCTAATAAGTTACCCCAACCCCATGTGATCTTACCTTATGCGGTGACTTATCAAATGCCTTCTGGAAATCCAGACATACATCCACAACATCCCCATCATCCACTTTGCTTATACATCTTCGAATAACTATAGCAGATTAGTCAACTTACCCTTAAACCATGCTGTTAGCATCAATCTGCATTGCAAACCTGCCATTCTTATTTGAGTAAGGACATTAGATTAGCAATTTTCTAATTTACTAGAACCTTTTCCACATCAAGTTTGCAATATTGTAACTATAATGGATCCATATCTGTGCTGCCAATTCCTTCAAGACCTACGATGTAGATCATCAGACCCTGAAGACTTGACTGCCTTTAATCCCAGCAGTTTGCTCAGTAATTTTTCCCATAGTGAGTGATTACTCTGTTTTCCCCTTTCTAGAACTTTTCTAGTAAAGTCAAAGTTTCACCAAATTGAAGGAAGAAAGCTAGGCCTAAAGAAAAATTCTGTAGAAGAAACAAGAAGAAAGGCTTACGTTTGGATAGCGTCTCTCATGACCTACAAGTCACTACTCTAACAATAGACACACAAGTTAATGAGGTGGAAGCAGGGGAGGCAAGATATTTGTAGGGATAATATTGAGAATAATGGCCATCATAATAGCCCCAAAATCAATGAGTCCCCATGAGCAACACAACAGAAATTCTATTAAGAAAGCAGAGAAAACAACCATTTGCTGCTGGATGGTGACTAATTCTTTGGTTCTAACCATGACTCTCATATTCCAAAACGGGTATAATACATGAAATAGACATTATCCACAGACAAATTCAAAAAGTGTCGCAATGGAAAAAACACAGGTCAGGCAGCTTATGACCTATATGTTGACTCTCCTGCTCCTTGGATGCTGCCTAACCTGCTTTTTCCAGCACCACGTTTTTCGACTTCGACTCTCCAGTACCTGCAGACCTCACTTTCTCCATTTAACCACAGACAAGACTAACAGGTATAATCTCCTGGCTGCTCCCTTACCTTTTCTTGAAGTGTATAATATTGGCATCCTACAGTTTTTTCACAATTCCTGTTACCAATAAAATTTCTGTCATGGGAGAAGCTCGATTTTAGACTTTGGCAATGACAGGAGCATTACAATGTTAAACTACAAGAGTAGCACAAACTTCTTGCAAGTTCCTCTCCGAGCTGTATGAACTATAGATGGTATATGTAGTGAATTTGGAAGGTACTAAGGAACGTTAGTGAGTTGTTGCAGCACAATTGTGCACGGTACACATTGCCACTACTGTGCATCAGTGGTGAAGAGGCTCCAATACTGTTGAACAGAGGGGAGATGGTTAGATTCCTCTTAGTTGAATTGCTGGGCACTAGTGGCTCAAATATTTCTTGCCACTAAACCAGCCCAAGCTGACATCAAACTGATATGGAATAAACAAGTCAAATGTTTAGCTATAGGTAGTTTCAGAGGAGATAAAAGAATTTATGGAGGGAATTCCAATCGAGAAGACTTTTACATATCTCCCAAAGATAATCAGTTACCAAATCAAAGTTCACAGATTCAATGAAGGAGATTATATGGAAGACAGGATATAAATTACAAACAGCCTTAACACAAAATGTTCTGAAGGTTCATATTCAGAATTATATGCGATAGCTCTGGCAGATAAGGTTAAGCAGAATCCAAAGATTCCACAAGTACATTAATGGCAAAAGAACAACTTGGGAGAGAACAGGGCCTCAAAGATCATGAGACCGTCTATGTGTAGAACCACAGATGGGTGAGATACTAAACAAATACTTTGCATGGGTATTTATTGTGAAGAAAGACATGGAAGCTAGGGAATTCAGGGAAATAAATAGTGACGTCTTGAAAACAGTCCACATTACAGGAGGTTGTGGTGCTGGAGGTCTTAAAACTTAAAGATAAATACATCCCTGGGACCTGATCAAGTATATCCCAGGACATTGTGAGAAGCTAGGGAATAAATTGTGGGACACCTAGCAGCGATATTTGTATAATCAACAGCCATGGGAGAAGTGTCAGAAGACTGAAGGGTGGCTAATCTTGTGCCTTTATTTAAGGATGGCTGCAGGGCAAAGCCAGGGAACTAAAGACCAGTGAGTCTTGACTTCAGTGATGACTAAGTTGTTGGAGGGGATTCTGAGAGAAAGAATTTACATGCATTTCGAGAGACAAGGACTGACTATGGATAGTTAGCATGGCTTTGTGTGGGAAATCGTGTCACACAAAATTGGCAAAGTTTTTTGAAGAGGTGATCAAGAAGATAAATGAAGGCAGAGCAGTAGATAGTGTTTACATGGACTTTAGCAAGGCCTTTGACAAGGTTCCACATAGTAGGCTGGTTCGTAGGATTAGGTCAGATGGGATCCAGGGAGACCTAGCCAATTGGATATAAAATTGGCTTGTCAGTATGAGACAGAGGGTGGTGGTCGAGGGTTATTTTTCAGACTGGAGGCATGTGACTCAGTAAGCCACAGAAATCAGGACTAGATTCAGTGTTATTTGTTATTTATAGGAAGCATGTTTAGGAAATTTGCAGTTGACACCAAAATTGGTGGTTTTAGACAGCGAAGGTTATCTTAGAATGCAACGGAATCTTGATCAGCTGGGCCAGTGGGCCGAGGAGTGAAGTTTAATTCTGATGAATGTTAGGTGCTGCATTTTGGTAAGACAAACCAGGGCAAGACATACACAGTTAATGACAGGGCTTTGAGGAATGTTGTCAAACAGAGACACCAATGTGTTCAGGTACATAGTTCCTTGAAAGTGGAATCACAGGTGGACAGGGTGAAGAAAGCATTTGATACACTAGCCTTCATTATACCAGAACATTCAGTGTAGGAGTTGGGATGTCATACAGCAGCTATACAGAACAGGGGCGGCATGGTGGCTCAGTGGTTAGCACTGATGCCTCACAGCATCAGGGTCCCAGGTTCGATTCCAGCCTCTGGCGACTGTTTGTGTGGAGTTTCCACATTCTCCCAGTGTCTGCGTGGGTTTCCTCCGGGTGCTCCGGTTTCCTCCCACAGTCCAAAGATGTGCAGGTCAGATGGATTGGCCATGCTAAATTGCCCATAGAGCTAGGTGCATTAGTCAGAGGGAAATGGCTCTGGGTGGGTTACTCTTCGGAGGGTCGGTGTGGACTTGTTGGGCCGTAGGGCCTGTTTCAACACTGTAAGGAATGTAATCTAATCAGTGAGGCCACTTTCAGAGTACTGCATACAGTTCTGGTCACCCTGCTATAGGAAGGACATTATTAAACTGGAAACGATGCAATGAAGATTTACAAGGATGTTACTGGCACTGTAGGGTTTGAGTTATAAGGACAGGCGAGATAGGCTGCAACCTTTTTTGCTGGAGAATAGGAGACAGGAGGGATGACCTTAGAGTTTTATAAAATCACAAGGGTCATAGAAAAGGTGAATAGTAAAGTTCTTTTCTCTATGCTAGGGAAGTTCAAAGCTAGAGGGCATAGGTTTCAGGTGAGGGGAGGAAAGATTTAAAAGCGACCAGAGGGACAACAGTTTCATACAGTGGGAGGTGCCAGAGGAAGTGGTAGATGTGGTACAGTTACAAAATTTAAAATATATTTGGACAGGTACATGAATAAGGTAAGTTAGACTGATATGGGACAAACACACGTAAATGGGATTAGTTCAGTTTGGGAAATCTGGTCAGCAGGGACACATTGGACTGAAGGGTCTTACCATGTTGTATGACTCCATAACTGAAAGTAGTAATATTTTGAATTGAAACACTAACTAACATGCACCTACTGGTGTAGAACAAACTCTGAAAGTGACTACAAAAATACTCCATTGGCTGTAAATCCTTTAAAATCTCAGAGTTTGAGAAAAATTCTCCAAAAATGCTAAACTACCTAAATCCAAAATTTTAAAACGTAATCAGAAGATCAGTTACTTTCAGAAAAATATATGATTGGAGGTGCTGGTGTTGGACTGGGGTGCGCAAAGTTAAAAATCACACAACACCACATTATATTCCACCTGGTGTTGTGTGATTTTTAACTTCAGAAAAAATAAGGTTATTTAACTGATGTTCCTTGGATTTAAAGAATTGAAGTTGATCTGCCATTATGATTTCCAGCTGAAAAAGACTAGGCATATTAAATGATTCATTATTTAATTTGTACATACAAACATTTCACATCAACTGATTTTTTACAGACAAGCTGTGGCATTCCCAACAGAGCCACATAAACAGAAAAATGCAGAAATACTGTTATTCTCATTTACAAATTACACCATCCCAGACTGCAGCTCTCCATTCACAAGTGTGGTTCTGTACAGGCCAACAGATAATGCTCCAGATATCACTCTCATGGATCCAGAGCATATTCATATCCATTATACTATGCAGTGATATTTAGCATCCAACATGTTAATATTCGAGGAATCTTTGGCTCAGGTAAATGCTCAAGTTGGCATCTTGCATTAATGCAACTGGGCACTGGCTCATACTATGGTTGAAAAAGTCTTTTCAAATGAAGCTGTAACATGTGCCATTATCCGTGTAAGACTGCAAATGCCAGCTCATGTAGTGTGGATCACTGATGTAATCCACAAACTACTGTCTTTAAACAACCGTCTCTTGCCCTTTCCCACAACCTGTTTCCCCTTAACCCAACCCAACCCCTTACCCCTCCCAAACATTTTTTCTTTCTAGAAATCCTGTAGCCATTGACATTGGACACCAACCAGCACAACATCTCTGGTGCCCATTTACATTTGACAAAAAAGGGTATCACTGAATGACATCGCCCAAAAGAGATCCTATTCTTATCTAATGTTCATTTATGGACATTTTAGAACCCCAAAAAAAAATGACAAAGTCAACTTGGCTGCTTATCTGTGAGAAGCCATATTGATAATAGGCAACACCATAATCCAATTAGTAGTATGTTTTCCAAATGCTTATCAGATGTACACAGATGCAAAATGAAACTCCAACATTCCCAGATCATGCTTGTTGTATTAAATGTTGATATTGGACAATGGTCACACATTGAATTTAAAATCTTCAAAGACATGCACCCCTTGGGACTCAACTGCTATCAAACATAGATACCCCATGTCTGCGTCTCAGTCCCTATAAAGACAATGCCACAACTGGCTGTCTAAGTCCGAACACATTGAGCAAATCAGAGCTATGTACAAAGGCCACATCAACTTTCATATTGGTCCATGGAATTTTATCAACAATAACTGCTAGTTAAAAGACTCTTTACATTACAAAAGCTGCATAAGAGAAAGCTATGCAGGATTATTCACCACACTGCATCTGAATAACTTCATTGCCCAAATTGGTCATTTTACCTGGCAAATTGGTAATTTCCGTTTGCTAAGTGAAAAGGAATTTGTTTTGTTGCTCCCACTGCTAGTCCAGTTGTTTAAGGGGTAAGACCCATAATTTCCCTGTCACTATATTGAAGTTGTGAGTCGCAGGGACCACTGAAGAATACAGAGGTATGAGATGGAGTGTTCACCCATGTTTCAACAAAGTTTAAACAATTCTTGTCTAGCAGATTATACACTAAAAGGGATCTTGTTTTAGTTGTGGCCATTGTTGCCAATAAATTATTCCACTTACTTCATGTAAGCACTTGGAAGGAAAAGGCCATTTGGTTCCTCACTGCTTATCCAATTGGGTGCTGTGACATGATTGAGAAACAAAAAAAAAATCTTCCCCTCCTCCCTGAGGCAATCAAATAAGTTTCAATAGCAATGTGGTTATTCATGATACATCATTCAAAAGTCAAAATTATTGAAAAGATTTTCTCTTTCAAAAGGTTTTTGTTAAAACCAGTTTATCGCTTAATCCTCTCAAAACATTATTTTGGAGAGTTTATAAAGGATCTGGAAAAAAAAAAGTCATATTTCATTAGAATCTTAACCTAAGGAGTAAAATTTGCAATACTACGGGGAAAAAGGCAGGAGAGCAGAGACACATTGGCTCAAATGGCCCCCTTATATACTATACTTTACAAAGATTACTTTGATGTGGAAACTCAGTAAAAAGTGCAACAAGATGCCTTGTGAATCTGAGACTTTTCTTCCCCTCCCTCTCCCAACTTATTTTAGTCTCTGAATAAATCCAAAGTATTGATGAAACTTGCCACCAAACAACACTGCCAACTTCCACCCATTGACAACTTGGGTGAAATGGTCAAACATGTGCCATAGCTCAACACCGACTGCAGTGATCTAGGAACTAGGTTGTAAAATGTAATGAAAAAAATCTAAGTAACAGTTACCATAAATAATACAGTAAAAGCTTTGCATATCTGTGTACTTACCAACTCCTCTCCAATTTCTAATAGAAACTCTGTGTTACTCACACCTGCTTGCCACTGGTCATTCCACATCAGTACTGGCAGGAGAGTGTTGTTACGGAGTAACAAGGTTTACATGGATAGTTTTTAAGTATGGGAAAAAAAATTATAATAGGACAGAAGTCCAATTTTAAAAATGTGTCCTGATTTGATTAATCTACCAGCATTTGCATTCGCAGAAGAGAAAACACTTGAGTGCATTGTCACAGGAATAGATGGGTACTTGTACTTTTTGTGAATGCAGTAGAAACACATTTTTCTTAAAGATTGATGCTGAGGAACACGCGCGCACACCTCAGTTAAAATATTTTAGCCACCTTGACACCTTTGTGGCAATAAAATTGAGAAAAAAGTCAATTCCATTTGACAGATAACAATTGAGAAAATTGTTAAGTCACAACGAAAACAATTCAGCAACATCCGTGTGTTTAATTATCTGCCTCTTTTCAAACAGCTTAAGAGACACAAAGATGGTGGGAGATTGAACACTCATATGTAACCTTGCTGCTGAGGTTCCACTTCAGACAGCCAGGTCTTCCTTACACAATGGCATGAATCCAAGGATGGGCATTGTTCACAATTTATTTTTTCCCCTTCACTACATTTTTGGAAAGCTTGCAATACTCCAGCATTTCAGTGCTCTCTAAATTATTTCGCTCTAAGTTACTCCTTACCATGCTCCTTCATGTTAAGTGAGTTCCACCCTTCACACTTTTTTTTGCAGGCGTCCGGCTGCAAACACGTCGGATGTCTGAAATTCTCACTCATACCCTGACATTCAATGAATTTATTGTTTGTAATGACATTACGAGTGGTAACAACAGACAAGACTGACCTTTCTGAATAGCTGGAAGTTAGACAACCCTTACTGTTTTTTATAAACATTTACATATAATTTATATAATTATATAAAAATATAAAATTGGCACCAATGACCCTAAATTTATTTTCTTCATATACTGCGTCATCCCTACTCAGTGGTTCTCTAGACCAATGATTGTAAATAATTACTTTTAAACCCTTCGGGTTAGAGCATATTAATTGGATTAACACAGTACTACCTGATAACAAATGGGTTCTGTACAGTTTTAAACAACAAGTGAATAAACTCTGAGCACAGAGGCAAAGGCAATCAGACACTTCAATTTCTTCCTTAATTAAAAAAAAATCCTCTCCACGTTTTCTTTCCTCTTAAAAAGCTTTGGTATGAAATGGGGTGAAATGAGCCAATACTTGATGTTAAGACTAGGTTCGACCTGCCAACCAGCCACACAGTCTCCAGCAGGACAGCTGCTGGAGAAAGTCAACCAACAAAAGGATGGCTCAAATGAAATACCAAGACTTTGAAGGTTTGCCAGCACTATCCACTTCCTAGCTTTCCCTCCAAGTAAAAGCAACAACAATGGCTTAATAAAAGCAGGTAGCTAGTGACAGAAGAAAGTTACAGAGGGAATGAGGAGAGTTTGTTGAACTTAACTGCTGGTCAGATGCATTCCCGCCCTCAGACTGGGTGACTTCAGAAGTTCATTCGCTCTAAGCTTAGAACCTCACAGCAACAACAGCAAGTGATGGGACTGGTGCAGTACAAGTTGCTGAAACAACACACGGCAGCTAATGTTCTAAAATCAGCAAAGGAAAAAAAAATCAAATTGAGCTATGGGTCTTCCAGATGACTGGAGTCCAACACATTGCACGCAATTATCTTCAGGTTTGCATGGCAGTGACTGTTTGGTCTTGACTCAATGCACAAATCAATTTGCTCATGAGTTACCAAGAAATTCCAAATATCCTGATGCTGTGAAACTTGAAAGGGTTCAGGAAAGATTTACAAGGATGTTGCCAGGGTTGGAGGATTTGAGCTATAGGGAGAGGTTGAATAGGCTGAGGTTGTTTTCCCTGGAGCGTCGGAGGCTGAGGGGTGACCTCCTAGAGCTTTATAAAATCATGAGGGACATGCATAGGATAAATAGACAAGATCTTTTCCCTAGGTTGGGGCAGTCCAGAACTAGAGGGCATAGGTTTAGGGTGAGAGGAGCGAGATATAAAAGAAACCTAAGGGGCAACTTTTTCCACACAGAGGGTGGTGCGTGTATGGAATGCACTGCCAGAGGAAGTGGTGGAGGCTGGTGCAATTACAACATTTAAGAGGCATTTGGATGGGTATATGAATAGGAAGGGTTTGGAGGGATATGGGCCAAGTGCTGGCAAATGGGACTAGATTGGGTTGGGATATTTGATCGCCATGGACGAATTGGACAGAAGAGTATGTTTCCATGCTGTACATCTCTATGACTGTTTCAAACCTAACAATCATCATCAATTTCAGCACTGTACCTCCCTCTACATTACATTCAAGCTAAAACAAATCCCACCTTTCTCTTACTGAATGAAGTTTCCAATTGCAAGCACCTTCCACATGAAAACAAGACCATTTCCGGGAGCCTGCACTGGAGTTTTTGGGGTCAGCTATGTTCCAAACATAACAGCACTGGGAATTTCTTGGTCCTCGGTTAAATAATCATGACATCTGAAGTTAAAAAAACACAATACGGTTGCACTTACGTACAAATATGGCAGTGGTTCACTATCCCCACGTAGCCTGCCTTCAACTGTTCTCAATGCCAGCTCCGAACCACCGGATGCAAACATCGATGTTTATAATACTGTAATATTAAACCATCTCCCTAGCTTGTACGTAGCAACACCATACTCAGCCCATAATGTGTCAGGGCTGAGCAGAAGGCAATTTCATGACAGACGTTATGCTGGGATGACGGTTATTCGGAGTCAAGAGAATGTGGTGCTAGAAAAGCACAGCCAGTCGGGCAGCATCCAAGGAGCAGGAGAATTGACATTTCGGGCATAAGCTCTTCATCAGAAATGAGCTCGGATGCTGCCTGACCGGCTGTGCTTTTCCGGCACAACACTCTCAGGCTCAGATCTCCAGCATCTGCAGTCCTCACTTTTTCCATGGCAGTTATCGAGGAAGGGATCCCACAAGCTTTGGAGGCCACGAGAGATCCTGACTCAGAAAGAAAGAGAAAGTCACGTCTATGAGTCTTCTCTCAGTCAAGTACAGACGAGCAAAGTTAGTCCCAGAACACAATGTTTGATATATTATTCCAATAAGGAAATTACAGCGGGCTGAATGTAATATTATACAGGGATTCAATTGTATTGGGAGGAAACTACAGAAGAATCACAATGTATGCCTGAACATATTTGCATCCTAAAGAGCCACTGCATGCCCATGTGATGGTTCTCACAGCAACAGTGATCTGCCCAACCCTTATAATCTGCTTATTTCCCTTGTTGAAGGTAGTTTGAATAGGACAAGTGAGTCCAACATGCAAGATAACCCAAATGATATGAAAATGTTTGGTTAAATGATCCAGGAACCAACTTCACAGAAAGTAGAATCAGATAAAGCAACAGCGAGCCATGAAGCAGTCGGTGTTTTGAAGCTGGTGGAAGTCACCATTTGTAAGTCATGACATTCTATATATACACCATCATTGCAGCCAGAAGCTCCCAGCTCACTGTAGAAACATGCCTCTTCGAAGAGTCGCAGGAGCACACTTCACACCATCCCCCTTCCCCTCTACTCCCACTAGCAAAGTTCACTAGCCAACACAGTAATGATTGGCCCCAACAGCAGCTCTTTTCATTATGTCTGATCGTCATGTTTGCAGAACCTTGTCCCAAGTCATACTTAAAATGGTTGACAGAGATCAACCTTGTTTTATCACAGGCTCCAGCCCTATTGGTGTATATACATACGTACGTATACACACGCACGCGCGCGCGCGCACACACACACGCACACACGCAGGGCAAGAATAGCTTCATCAACTCTCTTATAACTTCACAACAACTTAATTTTTCTACAGCGATTCATACAGTGGTATGTACAGTGGGCAGGCACTAGGTCTGAACCCAAATGACAAAGAGTCAGGTTAGCTCCAACCATGAATTGTGCAGTTCCAGGCCAAGTGGCAGGCAGGAGCAAATTCTGTTCCCTTACTCACTGACCGCCCTTGAATGGTTTCTTTCACTAATTAACTATACAATCGACTATAAAATACTGATTAGGAATGCTATTATACAGTCTCCTCTAACAAAGTGCTTTATGTAGCCCATCTCTTAGAATAAGGGTGATTGTCTCTTTTGTTCACATTCCAGGGGGGTGAGCCACAGAGGCGAATGGCGAAGTGAAACCGATCTCGGCTGCGGATGGTGAAGCTGCGACATAAGGCCCTGATGGAGGCACGGTCTGTGGAGGGCTGCTGTTCACACATTCCAGGCTGAAACAAACAATAAAAAAGGAAAAAAAAAAGTATTGTTAGGATTGGGTCACTGGCAGTATTGGAGCTAAACACAACTTCCTCTGGCTTTCCACCCAAATCTTCTCTTCCCTCCTTCTCAACTCATTGATATCTTTTGCATTTAACTACTGTTGTGTATATTTTGTACGTCTCTTGCGTAATAAACTTCCATGAGTCTTCACAGAAGCATTATCAAACTAAAAATTTAACCCTGAGCCACATATGGAGACATGATGGCAGATGACCAAAGGTTAAGATCTGTGAAGTGGAGAGAAGGGGACAGCAAGGTTGGAGCAAGGAACTCCAAAGCTAACTGTGGAGATCACCATTAATGGTAAGCAGCTAAAATAGCATGGGCAGAAAACCAAAACTGAAGCACTGAGATCTCAGTGGGTTGGAGGCAATTACAGGGAAAACCACCACCCGCATTTATACAGCAATTTTAAATCCAATATGGGCATCAATACCTCCTTAGCTCCTTATCCAGTTCCTCACCAAAGTTTTCTGGTAATACAAAACAAGAGTTGTGGTCAATTTTCACCTGCTCCAGCATGGAAGCAAGTGTAGTTCAGTCAAAACCCACAAGCAGCTTCGCTATGGATGACTTAAGCCAACATCTGGCTTAGGACAGCCCGTCAGTTAGGGGAAGGGAACGGATGAGGAAATAAGTCAAACATTCTACTCCCTCCTGTGTCCCCCTGGATAGATACCAGAAATGATCAAGATCTGTTGAGCTTGTAAGACACTTTGCTTTTGAAGTTCACGTCAACTTGGATAATGTAAGTTATGGGAAGTAACCAGTACTTCTGGGACAGGAAAAAAACAGAAAATGACATTGAATGGAGGTTGCCAATAGTCAGTCAATCTTACACTCACTCAGAACAAAATATTTAATAATAGATTCCTATATTATCAGTGAAAGCGACAGTAGAGGGTGAAAGATATCTACCTGGGCACGGTAGTTCTGTGGTTAGCACTGCTGCCTCACAGCGCCAGGCACCCGGGTTCAATTCCCGCCTCAGGCAACTGTCTGTGTGGAGTTTGCACATTCTCCCCGTGTCTCCGTGGGTTTCCTCCGGGTGCTCCAGTTTCCTCCCACAGTCCAAAAATGTGCAGGTTAGGTGAATTGGCCATGCTAAATTGCCTGTAGTGTTAGGTGAAGGGGTAAATGTAGGGAAATGGGTTTGGGTGGGTTGCTCTTCAGAGGATCGGTGTGGACTTGTTGGGCCGAAGGGCCTGTTTCCACACTAAGTAATCTAATCAAATGCGGCAGAACTTTAGATACAGTTTATACCACTTCTACTGGAGAGAAAACAACCTATGTTCGCCATACCTGTGTGAAAGCAATGGTGTTAGCAGAGGAGTCTCAGCATTTCCGATCCCAGGAACACCACTGACAAACAATTTCTTTGGGGGAGAATCCACTTCCATGTCCCCTGTAGAAAAAAGCAAAGGTCAACGACGGAGAGCTCAAAACAGGAAAAAGAGAGAGAGGACAAAGCACAGAATGTGCGAGTTTCTTAACTTCATCAATAGTGGTAAAAAGTTAAGACATCAAGCTGAAATGAATGGCTGACGCTAAAATTTAATTTCATTGGGTCCTGCAGGTCTCAGTACTTTAGAACTCTGGTATTTTTCCATCACACTCTGCCCACTATGGTACAGGTACAGATATCACTGGTTCATCATTGCAAAATGATTAACTGAATAAGCACACAGTGGTAACATACAACCTGTACAGAGGATTGGATAAGGTTTGTGCAATGTTCAAGTAATGATGGCATTTATCAGAGTATTAAATCTTGCAGCAATTAAATTCCAGTGTCTATCATGCACCTATTGCCATCTTCAATAGGAAGGTGGTGACGGTGTAGTAATGTCACTGGACAAATGATCCAGAGGCCCAGGTTAATGCTCTGGGGACACAGGTTAAAATCCCACCAGAAAATTGGAGTTTAAATTCAATTGACCAACCAATCTGGAATTCTAGGTGATCATCAAACTATTACTGATTGTTGTTAAAACCCATCTGGTCATTAGTGGTCTTCAAGGAAGGAAATCTTCTGTCCTTACCTTGTCTAATCGACATGCGATTCCAGATCCATAACAATGTCACTGACTCTTAAGTGCCCACTGAAATTTCTGATGTATATTTTTTACTATGCTGATTAAAAGTCTTGTGAAATTCATCCCCAGCACTATTTCAAAGTATTTTTGAACTTGCTTGAAGTAAATTGTTTTTACAACCACTGTGACAGCACTGACAGGAACTGCAATTCCAGAGAAGAGTCATAGTGGACTCTCTCTCTCCCTGCAAAGATGCTGCCAGACCTACTACTTTATGGTTTTATTACAGACAGGAACTGAAAGGGAACAGTTCTCAACAAAAAATAAACAAGACGGTGAAAAAAAAATTGGATTCAATTTGATCCCCTTTAAATTTTTTTTAACAAAGCTAAGACTCTAGTTAATGTTGATGCATAGAAGGACTATGGAGTCAGCTAGCAGGTACTGCAAGCAATTATGAAAGCAAAAATATTGGTCTTTATTGCAAGAGAGTTGCAAGTACAACGTATTATGGAAGACTTCTTACCTTTCCTCTTCAATGGTCCCAAGGCACTGGGTCGTATAGCAACACTCGGGCTGACACTCCTCCTGCTGTAAAAGACAAAGGCAAATTCAAATCCAGGCAGGCATTATTCAATGAGCTACACTCATCCACAGCATATTACAGATTGCCATGAATTGTTGCACCACAACGGTCAAGGTGTACTAAACATTGGAACCAGGGTTAATAAGGTTTTGGTCCACAATAAGGGTGCACACCTTCTCTATAAAAATCACTGCACCTGAAGTGGAAGTAGACTATGCCTAGGGATAGTGGCAATTCAGGAGAAGTAATGGTACACTGCACGCAAGAGACACCATACAAGATATGAAGAATGAGCTCAATGACAGGGAAGAGCTGGGAGGTGATGAGCTAGGAGAGATCGGTGATCTTGCTTTGTGTAAACGAATTATCAAAAGGCATTAGGAAACATGTACAAAGGAGCACTTTTTAAGGGACAAGGAATTTCTGAGACTGCAGGACCTTGTGACAATCTTTGTATGTAGAGTGCTGCCCTACCCAGACACTCAAATGGCCAACCTTCCTGAGCAGGACACCGAAAATGTTCTGAAGCTTTCCTTGAAGTGTAGCAGCATTGATATTAATGAGGTCCTTGTTAGCAATTGTTTAGAATGATGACAACTTGTTCATTAAGCAGCATCACACATCGAGTAACAACATCTTAATGAGGAGGCACAGCAGCAATAGGAGAGAAAGGAAAGGAAGCAAATCCTGCATTCTGAATCCCACTACCATGGACATTCTGCCCTAATTCCTAAAGGTCAGTGGGTCGACAATTGGTCTGTTCAGTCAACAAAGATGTAGGTCAGAAACTCAAGACCTTGAGTCAACATCATTTTGAATCAAGACCCCTCTGACAACTGACCTATCGTTCCCTTTCAACTTCTCATGTACACCCAACTGTACCGCTAGGTTGTACGTGTTTGTTTTTCCTGCTGACAGGCTGTTTTGTTACACTTAGACCAACATTTAAAAGTAGGAATTCCCTGTATAATAAAAAAAATCGACCACCCAAATTCTGCTTGCAAGCAGGTACCTACAGATGTTACAGAAACAGGCACTCATACAAGTAACACGAGGCCGTTCGGCCCCTTGAACCTATTCAGCCATTCAGTTAGATTGTGACTGGTCTGTATTTTAACAAAAACTGAGTTAAGATAGAAGTCAGAAATGATCAAATCTACTCACTTGTATGGAAAACCGATGTTCAGCAAGACACAAGAAAATATCATGGGTCCTTTACTAGTATTTACCAGTGTTAACACAGAGACTTGTTATTCAGGCCTGTGATTGTAGTGTTGACACATCCTCAGTATTCAGCAATTTAAAAAATACTGTCAGACTGTTTAGCACAACATACTGAAAGAGGAGCATGTGTTTGCAGTATATATTTCAAAGTTGTCCATTGACCTCTGACACTCAGCATATAATGGGAGACTGAAAAGCATGAAGAATATTACTCAAGATTGGCTCATGACTGTAGAATATTTTATTAATTCCAGGAATATAAGCCCACTTAGCATACAGTTCGGTGGTCAAGTATAACAGCTTAGCGCCTCAGGCTCAGGAGAATTTCTGGTGATACATGCGTTGTAGAAAACATGTAGAACCCTCTTATGACAGCCAATGACGAAAGAAGCAGGGGAAGTAGCTTCTTAATATCCATTCTTAGCGACGGGGAGAAAAGGTTTCTGTTTTATAATTAAAATAACCAAGCCCACAACATCAGAGTGGAAAACAGTCAGGAAGCAAAACACAGTCTAAAATGAGAAAGCAATAACTCCCCAGGTTTAATGGCAAACTTGAGCTCTAAGTGTTCATAGATTCCTCTCACCTTGCAATACGGCGAGTGGGACTTGGAGAGGAATTTGGGGTGATGCCACCTTTGGGTATCAGAATCGGCTGGGATGATGAGAAGTACTGCTGTTAAAAAAGGAGTTAATCATTAGCGTATAGCAAACAGTTACCCTGCTGCACCCCTTGCTCACCTCTAATTGGTGTCTAATTCTTGTTCTGAAAGCCACAATTGAATCAGCCTCCAGCATACACTTAGGCAGTATATTCCAAATTCTAACCGCACGCTGCATGGTTTTCTCCTTGTGTCACCATTCCTTCTTTAGCCCATCATTTTAAATTGGTGTCTTGATGAGAATGGAAAAGGGAAACCAGTTCCTTCCCCTCTCTGTCCAGACACCTTAATAGTTAACACCCTTCAAAGTTTGTGCGAAGATTTGTAGCTCAGGTGCTCGTTGTTGTGGTTCTGTTCGCCGAACTGAGAATTTGTGTTGCAGACGTTTCGTCCCCTGTCTGGGTGACATCCTCAGTGCTTGGGAGCCTCCTGTGAAGCGCTTCTGTGATCTTTCCTCCAGCATTTATAGTGGTTTATAAGCACTTCACAGGAGGCTCTCAAGCACTGAGGACGTCACCTACACAGGGGACGAAACGTCTGCAACACAAATTCCCAGCTCCACGAACAGAACCACAACAGTTAACACCCTTTTCCTGATATTAGCAGCTATTTGGAATCAACAGAGGTAGTTTAAGCAATGGGGACTTCAAATTAAACTGTAGATGCAAACCAACTTCTGGCCACTAGATGGCACATGCAAACCTGCACCCTGCTGAATGAAACACAAAACACTTTCCAGACACAGGCCACAGAATTAGTATTTACCAAAGCAGACAATTAAAAGCAATCCAGGTAAGCCCATGCAATGATTCCCCAGGAAGGGTAGCATTAGGTGAAAGACAGTCAATCCCAAATGCATGACATGCCACGTAGCTCAAAAGAAGCAAAGGCCAGACTGCAGTTTGCGCTGAGGGAGTTCTGATATTTCCCTGCCTCAATCTAAAATATTATGTGCCTCTTGCAACCTCAAACAACTTCTCTGATAAAAATGGCAAGACTGGAAAAAACACAGTCAGCCAGCTACTTGTTTTCTGTGCAACCAGGAAACACTGCAACATTGCAAACGGTGATTGCATGCAAAGCATGAGTATGACAACCGTGGCTTAGTGGGTAGCACTGCCTCTTGTTGGAGTCAGAAGGTCATAGATTCAAACCCCACTCCATCGGCTCTGGAGCCTAACCCACACCAACAAAGTGCAGAAATGAAGGAACGTTACATTTCTGTGTTTTGAATAAGGCATTCAATGAAATTTAAGAGTCATCTCCAATATTAGATTTGGAAAATTCGATAAAGCTGACCAGAAGGGCTTAAAACAGCACAGTGGCTCAGTGGTTAGCACTGCTGCCTCACAGCGCCAGGGATCCGGGTTCAATTCCCGCCTGTGTGGAGTTTGCACATTCTCCCTGTGTCTGCGTGGGTTCCTCCGGGTGCCTCCCACAGTCCAAAGATGTGCAGGTTAGGTGAATTGGCCATGCTGAATTGCCCGTAGTGTTAGGTGCATTAGTCAGGGGTGAATATAGGGGAATGGATCTGGGTGGGTTGCTCTTTGGAGGGTCGGTGTGGACTTGTTGGGCCGAAGAGCCTGTTTCCACACTGTAGGGAATCTAATCAAAAAAACAACCCCAGAGCAAACAGAATATAGATGCTTACATGTAACTGAAACAAACAACAGGTTACTTAGGAATAGATTAAACACAATGCACCATCAAGCATGTCTTCACCATGTGACACTGAAAAAGGTTGAAACTTTATTGCTGGAACAGCACAGCAGGTCAGGCAGCATCCAGGGAACAGGAGATTCGACGTTTCGGCACTGAAAAAGGGCCAACTCAGACTGGTATGCAGTGGGAGAACTCCTGTAGGTGTGCACACAGCACCATCAACATACCAATTTCTGTTCTCACTCCATCTGCGACTTGTTGCATTCCTGCCAGATCTGCTGTCACAGATTGTCTGTCTTATACCACCCTCACACATCAACTGAAAATTGCCTGCAACTGCTATGGGGCATATACCATGCAACTATACTTAGGTCAACTCCTCTTTCTGCTGTCCTCCACTTTGCCTTCCAGGAGCGATCCTCCTAGCTTTCAGCTCTGATCGAATGGTTGAAACACTGATGTTGGCATTTCTGGATGCCAACTTAAGTCTTGTTTTTCCATTCTTGCAATTTTAAATCACTTTGCATTTGCTTTATGGGCTGTATATGGAATTTTTAGAATATATCTCAGCATCCATATTCCAAAGATCTATTATTTTCTTCTATCAATCTCATTCTCCGCATTGCTGCCATAATACAGGAAGGTGGGTAGGACACAATCTTTCTTCCTCATCACAAGTTTGTGTTTTATTGTTGTGAACACATCCTTCATCTTCACAAAATTACTTCTGGTGATCTTGATTTTTCTTCTCAATTCTCTTATCATTCCATACCAAAATGCCTTACATTTACACAGAACCTTTTACAACCACAAGACAGAGTCATAGAAAAGTACAGCACAGAAATAGACCCTTCGGTCTAACTCATTACACTATGGGAAATAAAGAGCATGAAAGCATGGGAAGGGTTAAAGCATGAAGACCACTGGCGATCTGTTACAAGGGGTCTGTGGAATGCTACACGAGCCAAAAGATCACGGTGGCAGGATGGGATAACAATAGTGGAATGCTCCTACACCAATGAGCAGAGTCAGACTGGGAGCTGAAAGGTTACTATGGCAGGCTGAGATAACAATTAGTAAAGTCAGCCTCGCCTACTAAATATCATCGTGGCAGGTTGGAACAGGTCGTGACAATAAATATTTAGGAGATGATATTAAATATTTAATTAAGAGTTAGTAGAGTCAGCCTGCTTGAGACCCATGACAATAAATATCTAATCAGTAGATAGTGGAGTCAGCTTGGGACAGGAGACCATTTAGCTACCCCGTGGTAGACGGGGTAGCTAAATATCTAACCATGACAGGTTAGTCTGGGATGGAGGATCATTGTGGCAGAGGAGGCAGTAAAGTATCTAATCGTGACATTAGAATAATATTACGTATAATGTAGGAAAAACCACAGTGGCAGAAGTAGAGAGATAATGGGAGCTAATATCATTGGTTTATTGGATAGCTGGAGTGCGGCAATTCTGACTAGCACAGTTGGGCATGCTGATAAGCTAACAAAAACATGATTAAAAGAAGGTATAAAGAACCATGGACCCTGAGGTTCAGGGGCATTCAAGAATTTGCTTTCTGAGTGCCACAGTTTTTTGTTTGCAAATAAAAGACCTACTCCTTGAAGAACTCTCTGTGTCGCCTGGTGATTCTCTACATTTTCTCCACGACAATACTGACACGATATCCTAAATCAGTCCCAAAGTGTTTTCCAGCCTTCGTTGGAATGTTTGCAAAACAGGAAATCCAGAAGCTAACTTTTGCACAGCAAGCTCCCACAATGTCTTAATGACCAACCTCTTTCTGTGATACTGGCAAAGGAATAAAATTAGCCAGGACACATCCCTGTTCATCTTTGCAATAGTGACCGGCAATGATTTACTTCAAGAAAACAAATAGCACCATAAATTAACAGATGGTCCACAAGGAAGGATATTTAAAGTGAAGTTGTCAAGATGAGGGGGACAAGTAACGGCATAGACTGATGGGCCTAAAGAAGGAACATGATAGCATTGTGGCTTTTCTGTTTCACTGTGCCAAGGTCAGTTCAACCATGAACGATAATGCGAGGTATGGGAGTACTGCCAATTTCTAATATCCCTTGACAGCATTCCTCAGTACTTCAGCGGGAGTTTCAACCTGGATTACGTGCTCAAATTTACAAAGTGGAATTTGAAATAACAACCTTCGGATTGAGAGGCAAGAGTGATACCTGAATGCTTTTGAGGGCGGGGGGGGGGGGGGGTGGGGGTGGAGTTTGCAAACAACAAGAGCTGTCATATCCCTTGATTGCGACCCCAAAACAATGCATGGCTGGAAAAAAAAACGCAACACAGCCTTTTCTTAAAAGCAGCAAACAAGCCAAACGGCTTGCGTGACTAAATTTAATGCAAGAGGCACCAGCCCTACCTTGCCAATCCGCGTCGGAGAAGGAGAGGGAGACAAGGGGAAAATATCCTCCCTCTGCAAAGTCAAAGTCTGGTCCTCCTGCTCAGCAGTCACCATCTGGTCACACTGTAAAAGAGACATCAGCACCAGGTAACCAACGTAAATATCACCCTCTGCCCTTTATGTTTCAGATAATACCCCGTAACCACCACAACAAATCACAGTCTAAGTTTACAATTCAACCAACACAGTCAATTGATAATGTGTCACAATTTTCATTCACCTTGAGATGTTGATAACTCATGGAACGAAGAGTAACATACTTTACAGTCCAACTTCCGACATGCCGCAGAACTAGCAACACAGGGCTCAAGTCAAGTCACCATTGTTTACCAGACCATGGGGCTGCTCTCTGATTAGATAGCTACCTCAGCTCAGAAAAGGGAAGAGCTTGAGAAGAATCCTTCCGACCCAACCTCCGCTCCCGGCACCTTCCCTTGCAACCGCAGGAGGTGCAACACTTGCGCCCACACCTCCCCCCTCACTTCTCTCCAAGGCCCCAAAGGAAACTTCCATATCCGCCACAGATTCACCTGCACCTCCACCCACATCATCTACTGCATCCGCTGCAGCCGGTGTGGCCTCCTCTATATTGGGGAGACAGGCCGCCTACTTGCGGAGCAATTCAGAGAGCACCTCTGGGCCACCCGGACGAACCAACCCAACCAACCTGTAGCACAGCATTTCAACTCCCCCTCCCACTCCACCGAGGATATGCAGGTCATTGGACTCATCCACCGCCAAACCACAACAACCCGACGGTCGGAGGAGGAGCGTCTTATCTTCCAACTGGGAACCCTCCAACCACAGGGGATGAACTTGGACTTCACCAGTTTCTTCATCCCCCCTCCCCCCACCCTGTCTCAGCCGGATCCTTCCAGCCCGGCACCGCCTCCCTGACCTGCAGTCTTCTTCTTGACCTCTCCGCCTCCATCCTACTCCGACCTATCAACCTCACCTTGACCTCTTTCCACCTATCACATTTCCAACGCCCCTCCTCCAAGTCCCTCCTCCCTACCTTTTATCTTCTCCTGCTGAACACTCTCTGCTCATTCCTGAAGAAGGGCCTGTGCCCGAAACGTCGAATCTCCTGTTCCCTGGATGCTGCCTGACCTGCTGTGCTGTTCCAGCAATAAAGTTTCAACAAGAATCCTTCATGGTAAACCCCAGCCAGTGCGAGGCTTAAACCCACACTCTTGGCATCACACAGCTTCGCAAACGAACCGTAAAAGCAACGGAGCTAAACCGATCCCCAACACAGGGGTAATTCCCACAGACAGGCTGCTCACAGCTGGTCTGCCTGGAACCTGTTGCATTCAGTAAATAGGTTGCACTGGGCATTTTCTGCTAAAAGGATTAATTTACAAGAACAGACCGGATAGACTTGAGCAATATCCCACCAGGCATCAGAGATTAACATGTGATCTAATAAAGGCATTTACGATAGTTAATGGACATGATTGAGTTGGCAGAAAGGTACTATTTCCCTTGGAGAAGGGAACACAGAACAAAGGTTGCAGAATCTTAATTTTAAGAGCCAAACTGTTCTGGAGTGATGTCAGGAAGCCCCTTCTTCAAGCAAGGGGCAAGTGGAAATCCAGAATTCTCTCTTCCACTAAAAGCTGTGGGCCAATGAAACTTTCAAAATTGAGACAGATTTTTGTTTGGCATGGTGGATTAAGGGTTGCAGAGTTAAGGCGAGTGAACTTAGAATTAAGTTATGGATCAACCATAATCTAAGTGAATGGCGGGAGAGGCTGAGTGGAGTCCTCCTGTGCCTTCGTTCATGTCAGTGGCCATCTGTAAAAGACTGTGGGAGTCTTGTATTCTGCACTGGAGGTGGAAACATTTTGAAAACGAAAACACTCCATATTTTCCACATCATTGTAGCCAACTTTCCATTTCTGTCCTCGTGAGCCCGAGTTCGCTCTTGATATACACAAAATACCAGCTATCTTCCCGTTTCCTATTTCTCCCCCAGGCACGAAGAGGAAGTACACTGTATACACATGATTCACCCCCTGGACAGGCCTTTGCTCCCAATGCTGGTGAAAAACAAAACAAGTTTACTGGAAATTGAGTGTCCTTTTACATTGAGACAATTTCCCCCAGAGTTTCCCAGATAATACAAGTTAAAACTTTGAGGCCACTATACCCACACAAGAACAGAAAGAATCTTCAATGTTGTTTATTAGTTGTCGAGTGCTAATGCTTGGTTTAGGTTACTTACAAAGGTGTTTTGTAAGTCTATTAAGAGCAAAAGGATAAATCAGAGAAGGAACAGGGCCAATGAAGGACCAAAGTGGCAATGCTTGCGTGAAGCCGGAAAACACAGATGAAGTTCTAACTGAGTACCTCACATCTGTGTTCAGTGTGAAGAAAGGTAATGTAGATGTAGTAATATAGGATTATGCTATTCTTGAACAAATTAGCACTGAGAAGGATATGGTATCAGTGGTTTTGCAGTCTTAAAAGTGGATAAATCCCCAGACACAGAGGAGATGTATACCAGGCTGCTGTGGGAGGCAAAAAACGAAGTGCAGAGGTTCGGACATTAATTTTCAATTCTCTTTGGCTACAGGAAAGGTACCAGAGGACTGAAGGACAGTCAGTATGATACCATTACCCAAGAGAACTAAAGAACAGTTAATTGTCCTGTGGTTAACCCAGAGCTGAAAATGTGTTGCTGGAAAAGCGCAGCAGGTCAGGCAGCATCCAGGGAACAGGAGAATCGACGTTTCAGGCATAAGCCCTTCTTCAGGATGCTGCCTGACCTGCCGCGCTTTTCTAGCAACACATTTTCAGCTCTGATCTCCAGCATCTGCAGACCTCACTTTCTCCTGTGGCTAACCCACCTAACCTGCATATCCCTGGACACTACAGGCAATTTAGCATGGACAATCAACCCAAACCTGCACACCTTTGGACTGTGGGAAGAAATCAGAGCCCCTGGATGTGCGGGTCAGGTGAACTGCCCATAGTGTTAGGTGCATTAGTCAGAGGAAAATGGGTCTGGGTGGGTTACTCTTCAGAGGGTCGGTGTGGACTGGTTGAGCTGAAGGCCTGTTTCCACACTGTAGGGAATCTAATTCTAAAACCACACAGATGAAGGGAGAATATGCAAACTCCACACACAGTCGCCTAAGGCTGGAATTGAACCCGGGTCCCTGGCGCTGTGAGCCAGCAGTGCTAACTATTGAGCCACCGTGCCACACCAAAGAAGAGTGGTAGGAATAAACCAGGAAACTACATCAGAGGTAGGGAAGCTACTGGAGAAAGATTTGAATGACAAAATCTCTGCTTGCAAAGGCAAGGATTCATACCCATGGCTTTGTAAGAGGAAATCATATCATAGTTTTGAAGAAGCGATTAGGTGTGTAGATGAAGGTAGTGCAATTGATGTAGTTCACATGGCCTTCATAGTTCAGGGCTTTGAAATGTTTTACGAGAGACTGGTTAAGAGCCTGTGGCATCCAGGGCAGTTTGGCCAAGTCAATCCAAAATTGGCTTTATAGCAGGAAGCAGAGGGTGGTGGCCGAAGGTTGGTTTAGTGATTGGAAGTCAGTGTCCAGTGGCATATTGCAGGGTTTGGTGCAGGGTCCCTTCTTGTTTCTACTATATGTTAACAAGTTGAATGAAAATACAGAAGGCGTGATCATTAAGTCTGTAGATAATATGAAAAATAGTGAGGTAATAAACGGTGAGCACAAAAACTTTATAGTATTGGATGGTGCAGACAAGCTGCTCAAATGAGCAGAATGATAGCAAGTGGTATTAAGTCGTGAGAAAAAGCATTAAGCAATCTATTTTGGGAGGACTAACAAGACAAGGCTATCCATAATGTATGACAGGACCCCGAGAAGTACAGACGATCAAAGGGACCTTGGTGTCGATGTTATGAAGGCAGCAGGACAGGTAGATAAGATGGTGGCTTATGGGATACTTGCCTTTATTAGTTGAGGTAATGATTACAGAACAGGAAGGTCATGGAGCTGTACGAGACATTAGTTAGGCCACAGCTGGTGTACTATGTGTGGTTCTGGTCACCATACGAGAGGAAGGATGTGATCGCACTAGACTGCATGCAGAAGAGATTTACTAAGATATTGCCCAAGCAGTAGTGATTTAGCTACAAAAAGGGATGTTCAATAGGCTGATGTTGTTTTCCTTCAAGCAGACAAGGATGATAGGGGACCTGAGTAAGGTATATAAAATTATGAAACGCACATTTGGAAATCTTTCCCCCTAGTAGAAGGATCCATAACCAGGGAAGTACATGATTTAAGGTTGGGGACAGGAGATTTAGAGGGGATTTGAGGAAAAATGTTTTCATCCGGGGAAACGTGTATCTGAGGAACATTTCTAGAACAATTTTGGATCCAATTTGCCATATTATCGTGGATCTCACAGGCTTTTACCTTTCTGATTAGTCTCTCATGTCTCCTGGTCAAAAGCCTGTCAAGTCCATGTAAACTACATACTCTCATCTACAAACCTAGTCACTTGCCCATTTAGTAAAAATTTAAATTTAAAATCTTAGTCGAATTTGTACAGACAGGAATCCTCACAACATTTTAATAGTATTTAAATGAACACATGTAATGTCATAGCATGTAAGGCTATAGGCCAAGTGCTGGAAAATGAGATTACAGCAGATAGGTGCTTGATGACTGCCACAGACATGATGGGCCCAAGTGCCATAAAACTCCATGGCAATGGCAATATGTAAAGTACTCACCAGCGCAAAACCATCCTCCCGTGAGCAGCTCATTTGCATGGCTGTGTGGATCCCTCTTAACAGAGATAGAGCAGAAAAAGAAACACAAATTAGATTGCAGATATGTTGATGCCTCCCAGCCCAACATAAACATCAGTTTCACTCTAAGATAGACTAGAAAAACCTAGTTAATTTTCCACTCCCTAACACTCGCTTGATGCAGCAGGATTTGGAGGGGACTGATGCATGTTTCCTTTCCAATACCAAGCATAATTCACAGACACTATCCAATCAAGGCTGATCAGGGGTAGTGTGAACGTGCTCCTGAACATGTACTCACAGGGAATTTAAAGAGATTTCACAAGGGTGGGACAGTTTAAAATAAATCAAAAAACAGATAGTACAAGTGGGATTACAATGAGGTGATCACAGAATCACATTGTTAGGGTACAGAAAGAGACTATTCAATCTATTATGTCCATGAGAGCTCGCCAAACAACATCACCCTCATTCTTTATCCCTGTAACCTTGCACTTTCTTCTTTTTCAAATGACAATGAAATTTCCTTCTGAATACTTCAGTAGAACCTGCCTCCACCAGACTTGAACAGTGCATTCCAGACCATAACCACTATGTGTAAAAACATTTCTTCACATTGCTTCTACAAATTACTTTTAATCTATGCACTATCATTCTTAGTCCTTCCCCGAGTGGAATATTACTTATTTGACCTTCACTTGTTAAATTGAAAACCTCAACAATCTAACCACTTCATCATGTTAACTAGAGTGGATTACTCTCCAATTTGGACATTTTCAGACACACACCACTCAAACAGAACCATCCGTGGGATCCCGGGCTAAACTTAAAGCAGCTGTCTTCTTAAAATACCTTGTTTACCCTTTCTCTGTCCCGACCACCAGTTGCAAAATGTTAAAGAGCAATTCAACTTCTTAATAGAGACCAAAACAGACAAGTCCATAACACGTTTGGATGAGCAAATGCACCATTGAACAACAAGCCATGTTGGTGGTGCAATCAGTCCAGAGCTCACGACAGAAACAAACAGATGTCTTCAAGTGGGTTCAAGAATAAACACAATGTGTTTTCTTTTTCCTGTTTCAAACATATAAATCCCATCCACATTAGCAGAATAAATTCCATGCTCCCATATCTTATCAAGGTTCACACAGCATGATCAGACCATCGAGTAAAAACAGAAGATACCAAGAAACAGCAATTTGTACACAGGAAATACACTATTTGCAATGATTCAACACAACATATTACCATGCAATAAGACAATCAAATACTGCAATCATCTCCCCACAAAATATTCCAATCAGAAACTCAGACACAGTGAACATCAACATTCAAAGACTTTCATCTACCCACATTCACACTCAACCATTTCCAACTGGAATTGGGACTTTCATGTTTGCTGTTACTCTGCTTCTCTCAATGTTGTGATTCTAACCATCAGCTCTCGCACAGTACGCACACTGCTTGCCTTGTGTGTCTATCTGCTGGATTCCCTCCAATTTGAAGTAAACAACGGGAGTGTGCACTTGCGAGCTGAGAGCGAAAGGTCACAATTTAAGTAGCAGTTCACACAGGAGCAGGTGGTGGAGGGAGTGAGGTGTGAGCACGGTTTTGGTGTAGCTAACAGGTGCAAAGTCTTTGGAGATGCCAGCACCATCAGGAAAGAAATCTGACCCATCTGTAGCATACATACATGCCCCCACACACTGCCATGCTCTCCACACCAAGTTGGGAGGCAAATACAGGCAGTGCGCCCTATTCAGTAATCTAGCTGCTTCGACTACACATACCACATGCAGCCCAGTTCAGTCCCAGGTCAAAGCGAGCTAGGACAGCAGAGGTTAGTGAAACTGAAAGACAAAAGCAGTCTGGCAAACATAACTAAAGAATCACAGAATAGGTGAAACATTCAAGGACGCCATTGCTGCTCCTCCAGTCAGTGCTGGTCCTCTGAACAAGTGAACCATTTAGTGCCACTTCCTTTACTTCGCCACTTGGCTGACCACATTCATCCTCATCGGTTATGTTACTGAAACCTACAGTATTCTGAACGGCTGAATAAGGCAAACCGGAGAGTTTGTTCCCACCAGTTGGGGTGTCCAGAACATGGGGACACATTCTCAGGATAAAGGACCAATGATTTAGAACTGCGATGATGAGAAACTTTTTCACTTCAAAGGCTGTGAATCTTTGGAATTGTCTACCCCAAAGGGAAGTGTAATTATATTTTACAGGGCAAACCCCGTATCTGCGGAATTGTTTTCCGCGGTTTACTGCAGTCCGAACATATTACAGGGAAGCTTGCGGAACCAGGGACCGGGGTCTGCCGGGAAGGTATGTTTCGCAATGAAATGGATGGGTTCACTCCTATCTGCGGTTTCAGGTTTCTGCAGTAGGTCTTGCAATGTATCCCCCGTGGATACTCTATTATTGAATACACTCAATAATCAGATTTCTGGTCTCTCAGGTAATCAAGGGACATGGTGAGCATGTGGTTAAAGTGGAATTAAAGCTGAAAATCAGCCACGTTTGCAATAAAATGGTAGAGTAGGTCTATTCCTGCTTCTATTTCTCGTGTTCCTTTTTTGATAATGATCTAACACTCTCTTAAATACCTTCATCATCTGAAGAATGGCTGTGTAAGGAAGTCAACTCATGATTGATTTTAAACAACGAGTTGTGGTGACCTGGAATGCACTGCCTGAAAGAAGACAGAAGCAGATTCAATGGTAACTTCCAGAGGGGAACTGAAGAAACACTTGTATTGTAGGGCAGCACAGAGCTGATGCATGATGGGCTGGACAGCCTACGTCGATATCATCCACACCCTGAGCAGCCTGACCTAACATATGTTGAGGAGTGTGAAGGAGATTTAGTTTGGGGTGGAGGGTAGGAAGAAAGAAAGAAAAGAGAGAGAGAGAGAAGAGAGACAAGGTGAACACAAATCTATTGAGATACTAACAAAAGCATTCTATCTGGATGCATCACAGATTGACTTGGTAACTGATCTTTCCAAGACAGCAAGAAGCCAGAGAGAGTTTTGAACATAGCCCAGTCCATTACGTAAACCAGCCTTTCATCCATTGGACTCCATCTCTCCTTGCTACCTCAGGAAAGCAACCGAAATAATTAAAGACTCCTCCCCGCCCTGCTATATTCTATTCTGCCAGGCAGAAGATAAGGAAGTTTGGATACACATATGAATAGATTCAAGAACAGCTTTTCCCCCTGCTGTTATTAGGCTTGTGAATGGACCTCTCAAATTTTAAACTTCATGCTGATATCGCTGTGTGTGACTTCTCTTGGCAGCGGTAACATTGTTCTATGACCCTCTGCACTTTGTATGGTAAGATCCACCTGTACTGCACACAAACAAAACTTTGCACAGTACCTAGATACGTGACAATAATAAATCAAATCAAAGGCTCCTCAGAAATCATGGATTTGAACAAAGCAGGCTGAGAGGGGAAGTCTGAAATCTCAAACTCACCTTTCATGTGCAGCCTCCCGATTCATCACATCCATGCTCTCCTCCTGAAACGTAAAACAAGCAATTGCCTTTTACATCTGTGCTCAGGATTCAGCAATGATCTCAGCCACTCTTCCACAATTAGGTTGAGCCAACAACTGCTAATGATCTTGCACCTGAACTGCACTGCCCAACATTATGCTTGGTCACACCCTTCCTGTTTGAGTGAATGCTGCCACTCCAATGTGCTGAACTAATCATATGGACCATCATGCCATCTCGGGTGAATTCTCAATGTGGTCTCCCCTACACTGGGGAGACAGGAAAACGGATCTTCCTGCAAATCCAAATACACCACCTACTGTGTCCATTGCTCTTGATGTGATCTCCTCTACACTGGGGAGACAGGATGCTAACTTGTGGAACGTTTCAGGGAACACCTCTGGGACACATACCAAACAACCCCATCACCCTATGGCCAACCAATAATTAAAATGAGGAATCTTCTCAAATGATTAACAGAGTTGATTCGAAAGAAATCTTTGTCTCATTTCACTTTTGCAGAATATTAATGTTGAGAGTCGAGAGATCTTATTTATTTAGTTATCAACTAACCCTTCCACTCCACCAAGGACACACAAGTCCTGGGCCTCTTCCACTGCCAAATCCAAGCCACCCAACACCTGGAGGAAGAATGCCTCGTCTACCGCCTTCAGACCCTGCAACCACACAGCATCAACGTCAACTTCACCAGTTTCCCCTTTCTCCCCCACCTCCCCCAACCTCAACACTGTCCTATCTGTCCACCTTCCTTCCTATTTATCCCCCAGTTCTCCCCGCCCCCCTATACATTTCTGCTGAAGGGCTTTAGCCCAAAATGTAAATTCTCCTGCTCCTCGGATGCTGCCTGACTTGCTGTGCTGATCTCCAGCATCTGCAGTCCTCACTTTCTCCTGAATTCTGCATTAGGCCAATTACTAAGAAAGAGTGGAATTATTCAAGAGGTCAAAAAAGTACCAATGAAGTTCCCACTGACTGGCGTGATTAAGCTTTGCTATGGCTTTCTAGAAGAGTCTTTCATATACTTAATTGTAATGCAGAAAGAGAAGTCTTAATATGAAGTTATATGAATTGGAATGGAAAATTCAGCCCCTCAAAACTGCTCCGCCTTCATAAAGATCATGCCTGATCTAATGTTGCTTTAATTCCATTTGCCAGTCTGACCCAAAGTCCATGACTCTTTAGTCAATCGAAAACCTACCTAATATAATGGCCCAATCATCACTGCTCACCAAGGGAGTAAAGTGCAAACACTAACATGACCCCCTGGGTGAAGAAATTCTTCAATTCCATCCTAAAAAGAACAATCTTTATTCTACCCATGACGGGAAACATCCTCTCAGCATCCACCCTGACGACATCTTGTATGTTTCAATAAGAACACCTCCCATCCTTTTAAACTCCAGCAAGTATGGACCCAACTTGCTCTAACTTTCCTGATAAGATGATCCCTTCATCCCAGGCATCAGCTGAGTGAATCTTCCATGAAGTAACAAAGATGAGTAAAACTGGGCACACTAATGTATGTGTGGACCCATTACCACATGCAATTGTAGCAATATTCCCTACTTCTATACGCCACAAGGCAACATAACTTTGTGAGATCAGATGGGTGTGAGAGAGAGCGAGAGCAAGAGTGAGCGAGAGATCGAATAGCCTGGGTCCATATTTTCTGTAGTTTAGAAGAATACATTAAACTCTTAAGTGGCTCGACAGTAGATGCTGAGAGATGCTGACTGAAGAAGGGTTAATGTCAGATTATGGGGCTACCCAACGAGGACCAGGAGACTTTTTTTTTCCCAGTTGGGGGTTGTGAATCTTTGAAATTCTCTATGTCAAAGAATTATGGATGCTCAGTTGTTGGGTTTCCAGTAAGGAAAGAACATGATGGGAGATAGCACAAGGAGGTGGAATTGTGATACATCTGACTGAATGTAAAAGGATCTTACGGCATAATGGCCCCTAATCCTGCACCTATATTTATAAGCTATTGTATAATTTTATCAGTATTGAGCTGCAGAAAGTCTACTTACCATGTTGGACATTATCAGTTTCAATTTACGACCAGTAACAAATATTCATGTTGCAGCTTTATCATATACTTAACACGAGCAGTAGCACAAACAAGTCCAATATGAGGGGCTCCCCCTGCATTGCTCTGTCCATCATGGTGTCCTCTGGAGATCCACTGCACCACAGATGCAATCCTCAGCCAATTCAGTTCATTCCATGTGATAGCAAGATACAGCCGGAGATACTGGATTCTGAAGGGGCTATCGGTGACAGTTTTCTGGCAACAGCACTGAAGACTTATGGTTCCACCCCTAACCCCATAGAACTAAAATACAGGCATCCACTCAGGCATGTGTGAAGTTGCCCAGGTATATGCTGTACACAAAATGCAGGAGAAATCCAGCCCCATCAGTCTACTCTCAACTACCAGTAAACTGATGGAAGGAGTGATCAACAGCACTTTCAAACAGCACTTGCAAAGACAATAATCTGTTCAATTCGTATTCTGCCAAAACCACTCAGCTCCTAACCTCATTATGGCCTTGGACCAAACATGGACAAAAGAGCCGTACTCCAGAGACAAGGTAAAAGTGACTGCCCTTAATAACAAGTTTACAACTGACTAAGTGTGACATCAAGGAACACTTGCAAAACTAGAGTCAATGGGAATCAGGAGAAAAATTCCACACTGGCTGCAATCATACCTGGCACAAAAGAAGATGGTCATCATCGTTGGAGGTCAATCATTTCAGTTTCACTACATCTCTACAGAAGTTCTTCATTGGTAGATATTTGCTAATCAACCTGCTCAGTGAAGTAAGGACATGAATTTAAGACTCCTGGCCCTGAGGTGGGGACACTACCATCACACCACAAGCACTCTCAAAGTTCCTCAGGATAATGCCCTTGCCTTAACTATCTTCAGCTGCTTCACCAAATACCTTCTCTGCATCCTCAGGCCTGAAATGGGATGATCATTGATGATTGCACAGTGTTCAGATACTGAAGCAGTAAATGCCCAAATGTGACAGGACCTGCGTCGATAAGTGGCAATCAATGGCTATTTCCAACAAGACAGAATCTAACCAATGTCCCTTGAAATTCTTTAATGTCACTAAGTCCCACACATAATCAATATCCTGTGTTTTGGGTGGGGGGGAATCACCATTGACCAGAAACTGAATTAGATAGCCACATAAATACTGTGGTTACAACAGCAGGTCAGAGACTAGGAGTCCTACGACAAGTTACTCATTTCCTGACTCCACAATGCATGCCGGCCAACTGCAAGGCACAAATCAGGAGTATGAGGGAATACTCCTCACTTGCCTGGATGATGCAGCTCCAACAATACTCAAGAAGCTCGACACCATCCGGGACAAAGCAGACTGCTTGACTGGCACCACATTCACACAGTAGCAGCAGTGCATATCATTTACAAGATGAACTGCAGAAACTTATCAAAGCTCATTAAACAGCACCTTCCAAACCAATGGCTAATACCACCTGGAGGAAATGGACAGCAGGTATATACCACCAACACATCCAAGTTCTTCTCCAAGCCATTCATCATCCTAATTCAGAAGTATATGGCCGTTCCTTCACAAAATCCTGGAACTCTCACCTTTACAGCTGGGTGGGTGTTTCTACACACACTGCTAACTGCAGCTGTTCAAAAACCCTGCTCACCAACACCATCTCAAGACTAATTACAGATGGGCAATAAGCGCTGGCCCAAACTGGCTATGTCAGTTGTCAAGACATTTTCTGGAGAAGCAAAAATTCATCCTTCAGAGAATCAGGAAAATTAAGCAAGGCTTGGCTAATTTCATTGGCAGAAAAGGAATTAGAATTAAAAGTAGGGCTAAGACAGGAGAACAAATGCAATGTTTAAACAGCATTTCAAAGCGGAAGAAAGAGAAAGCATTCCACTTGGTAGTTTAACTTAATTAGCTGGAATTAATTACAGATGAGGCAGCTTTAAGTAGGAAATAAATAAGCAAATATGAAACCTGAATAGGAAATTGAATTGAAAGAAATCTTTGATCATTTAAGAAGCTGGAACTAAAATTATAAAGAGAAAGAGAACAAGAGACAGAACAGCAAGGGAGCAAGAACGTGCACATTGGTTTAAAAGCTGGAAGTAAAAGCAAAATAATCTCCATGAGTCCTCTGCACCTTCTGATGAGGTAGAGGAGAAGGCCAAAAGAAAACTAGAGACTGTTCATGAAGGCTGGCAGAGACAGTTTATTAAGTTATTATTGTTAATTTTCTGAGGAGGTTTCTACAGATTATGAGATGGCAAAAAAGGCTTTTCTTGATGCATATGAGTTGGTCCCTGAGGCTTGCAGACAGAAATACTGGAACCACCAGAAGCAGCTTGGAGTTAATTGTAAGAACCCACTAACAAATGCTAAGAACCTACACAGAAAACCAGACATTTTCAACACAATCAGACACACAGCCAAGATGGCTGATGAACAAAGAAACAAAGCAAATTTCCAGCCCAGGAACTGGCCCTTCGACTCTCCAAGCCTGAGCCGATCCAAATGTACTGTCTAAACCTGTCGATCAATTCCTAACCATCTGTATCGCTCTACTCCCCATCTACTCATGCATTTATCCAGACGCATCTTAAATGAATCTACCGTGCCTGCCTTTACCACCTCTGCTGGCAACGCGTTACAAACGCCCACCACTCTGTGTGAAGTACTTGCCGCGTGTATCCCCCCCCTTAAACTTTCCACCTCTCACCTTGAAAGCGTGACCTGTCGTTATTGAATCCTTCACCCTGAGAAAAAACTTGTCTGTATCCACCCTGTCAGTACCCTTCATGATTTTATAAACCTCAATCAGGTCCCCCCTCAATCTCCTTTTTTCTAATGAAAATAAACCAAACCTACTCAACTTTCTTCATTGCTAGCACCATCCCCTCCAGGCAACATCCTCGTAAACCTTCCCTGCACCCCCTCCAATGCGTCCACATCCTTTTGGTAATGAGGTGAACAGAACTGTACACAGTATTCTAAATGCAGCCAAACGAATGTCTTGTACAATGTTAACATGACTTGCCAGCTCTTGTACTCAATACCCCGTCCAATGAATGCAAGCATACTATATGCCTTCTTGACCACTCTATCCACCTTTGCAGCAACCTTCAGGGTACAATGGACCTGCACTCCCAGATCTCTCTGCCCAGCAACTTTTCACAAGGCTCTTCCGTTCATTGTATAATTCGCTCTAGAATTAGTCTTGCCTAAATGCATCACCTTTTCCGCCCAACTCTCCAGTCTATCTATATCCTCTTGTGTTCTCTGACAGTCCCTTATGCTTTCTGCTACTCCACCAATCTTCGTGTCATCTGCAAACTTGCTCATCATATCAACAATGCTCTCTTCCAGATCATTTATGTATATTAAAAACAACAGTGGCCCCAACACTGACCCCTGTGGAACATCACTGGTCATCTTTCTCCATTTCGAGAAACTCTCTTCAACTACTAATCTGAGTCCTGCTGTTCAACCAGTTCCTTATCCACCGAGCTAAACACCCTGCACACCATATTACTTCACTTTCTCTATTAGTCTACCATGGAGTGGCCCCAACACTGACCCCTGTGGAACATCACTGGTCACTTTCTCCATTTCGAGAAACTCTCTTCAACTACTACTCTGAGTCCTGCTGTTCAACCAGTTCCTTATCCACCGAGCTAAACACCCTGCACACCATATTACTTCACTTTCTCTATTAGTCTACCATGGGGAACCTTATCAAACACCTTACTGAAGTGCATATATATGACATCAACAGCCCTTCCTTCATCTATCAACTTGGTCACTTCCTCGAAGAACTCTATTAAGTTGGTACAAGATTGTCAACAAGTCCAAACCCATTTTTCATGACCCTCACAAACCCAAGACGGAAAGAAGGTGTGAGATGAAAGGAAGGTAGGGGATGAAAGGAAGGCACCTTCAATTCCCAAAACAACGGAAAACATCCTAGGATCTCACCCTCAAGCCAAACACAAAGGTGGTAAGTAGAACTGATGTCCAAAAGCCTATGTGTCTCCGTTGCCACAAGACAGGACACTTTTGTGCAAATTGTTGGTAGTTTCAAGGTAAACTCATGAAACTTACTGGAGTACACAGATCAGTGCAAAGAAATGTGACAAAGTTGTAGTTATGACTGTAGCTGTAAGACAAGATGTAAATACTGTTGTAGGGTGTAAGGGAGGCAAACAAGAGAAGGGAGAGTTACAGGGAATTCTTGTCAAAAAAAGGTAACTCCTTATTTCTCAAACGAGGCCAAGTACAAATACAGAAAAACCTGTATTTCTATTTAGGGATACAAAAGCCACCTAAATTCTTTTGCTAGGGAATTGCATAACATTTCCACTAGAAAGTACTCTGAATGCCCAGTGTTTAGTGACCGGTACTAGTGGGCAGTATACATACATACCTTTGCATTGGGTGCACCTGGAGTGTGACCAATGCCTGGAATGGACCAATGCCTGGAAGGGTACCGTAGGGTTTGTCCATTGTTTGTCCGTAGTGACCTGCACATAAAGTCAATACTCCTGGGGAGTGATCTGATTGAACTGAAAACAGTAGCTTCACCAACAGTTAAGGAGAGGCCGAGTAAAGTCAAGGAGACAAAGCAATTGAAAGAAAAGATTCAAGGATTTTTTCCGTCATGCATCATACCCAAGCAATGGCTAAACAAGTACGGAGATCAAGCACAGACAGATATTTGGCTATCTGAAACTTTCTTTGAGATTTGGATAATCTGAAGGAAATGATCAGTAAATATTCTCGGATTAAGGCTTGGCAAGCCAATCCAGAGTCAAGTCGCACAATTGGTTTGATCCGAAATTAAAGCTGAGAGATTCTAGAATGTTACCAAATTGAAAAGGAGATTCTGATGAGGAAGTGGAGACCTACTCACAGACCTGCAGATGATGATCAGACAATGATTCACCAGACTGCAGTGCAAACCAAATATTGTCAGGAGATATTAAAAGCATGGGTAAATCACCTTAGACTTATAGGACAAAGAACAGTGCCACTAAGAGCAGCAAATGTAAAAGCATTCAGTGAATTCCTTACATCCAAGACTGAACAAGAAATCATGGTTTTTTTGGGAATGTGTGGTTGCTATTGCAGGTTTGGATCAAATTTCAGCACTATAGTTGCTCCACTGATTACGTGCTGATTGAGAAGTCAGGGAGTGTCATGTGTCTTCTGAGAAGTCTAAAGCAATTTTGGTTAATGAACCCAGTGTTGGTTCATTTTTTTTCGACCAAAACCTTCAAGATAGCAATTGATGCTAGTGAACTAGGATAGATGGAGCCCTGCTACAAGAAGATGGGGTAGGTATACGAAACCAGCAGGATATGGATTCTAAAATGTTACCGTAACAGCAACAGGTATACTGTACACTGGAAAAGAAACTCTTGGGGTGCTACTGAGTCTTAAATACTTTGAAGTAGATGTCCATCACAGCCACAGGGAGACACAAACATATACTGATTGTAAGCCTTTGTGGGAAAAATTTAAAAACCACAATGTTAAATTACTTCAATGGAGTTTCATATTACAGCCCTAACACTGTCCACACTGAGGAGGAAAACAATGGACATTCAGATGTTTTGTGGAGAATTTAACGTGCTTTAAATTATCCAAATAGCAACATGAGACCAAAGAGTGAATGAGGATGAGAGGGTAAGTGTGTCTTCATTTTACTTTTTAAAAGCTACATTTTGTTTTCCTTTATACTTCGCAATGAAAAACATTTAAAATGATGTTTCACTTTTCCAAGGCACTTCTGTTCTTAACATCTTTTGAAGACTTGCGCCTGAAGTTTTGTGAAAGGTTTTTCCAATGAAGTTCTGAAGAAATACCTGGATGGGTTTGTTTTTTTAAATAGTGGCGGTCACTGTGGGATATTTCCTTTTAAAAGATGCTGGAAGTGACATGACTTTGGCTACTTACTTAGGCTTACTAGAAGTCAAATGCCTCTAATTATTGATGTCAGGCGTTATACATATTTTACTATTGTTTGGAGCTCAGTTGGAACATAACCAGTGAGGAGAGAAATACCCAGCTCAATCTATGCACCTTCCTGAAAATTCCATTTCTCAAATTTTTAGATTCCAAAAAAAGTGAAATAGATATTCTTCCCAAGCAGCTTCTAGAAGGTCTCCCTCAAAACCCTCCAAACAAACTGCATCTAGAAGGGACAACTACATGTCTTCGTGCCACTCATCTGTGCCTTGTGACGTGTCATAAGGATACCAGACTGACAGCCATTTGGAACATTTATATTTGTAATGTTGAACTCTCTCAGAATGTACAAGTAATTGGCCAAAGTGTTTTTATTCCAAACTTAATCTCTGCTGATAATACTTACCTTTTTCACTGGTATGTGTGTCAAGTTATTTAGAATGATAATGTTTATACTTCAAATTTTTTTCAAACTATATTAACCATATTTGTAGCCAAGTCAGCCTTGTTTTCATAATTATCAAAAAATTAATAATTTTCTTGTTTATTGAAGAAACCTAATTGATGGGTCTTTTCATTCTGAACCTCATGTAGATACATTATATAACTGGCCATATCAATAACTACAAAACATTCGAATATATATGTTTGGACTAAATAAATATCGGACAGAAACAATGCACTTCTTCAATCTTGATCGTAACATAATACACATACAGGATAACACTGAGCCACAAATGTACAATTGGAAGTGGGTAATTATGATTGAAAAGGATAAAAGGAATAGTGCCAAGTTTCTTGCGCATAATGCAAAGCTCAGCCATAGCACATATTGGGAAGGTGATGGCCTAGTTGCATTATCACTGGATGGTTAATCCAGAGACTAGATTGGAGTGGTGCTGGAAAAGCACAGCAGGTCAGGCTGCATCCGAGGAGCAGGAAAATCGTTTCGGGCAAAAGCCCTTCATCAGGTTAATCCAGAGACCCAGGTAATATTCTGGGGACCCAGATTCAAATCCTGTCATAGCAGATGATGGAATCTGAATTCAACAAAAACCTGGAATTAAGAGTCTAATGATGATCATTGTTGATTGTTGGAAAAGTTGGTTCACTAATGTCCTGCAGGGAAGGAAACTGAATGTGACTCCAGACTGACAGTAATGTTACTGACTTTAACTGTCCTGACACCCTAATTCCATGAATGAATAAAAAATAATATCTACACTATCTACACACAGGAATTCGGGATGGGCAATAAATGCCTGCTTAAACCACAAAACCCATATCGCATTTTTAGTCTTAAAAAGTAGCAGAAAACTAAAAAAGATTTTGGAGCGGCACAGTGGTTAGCACTGCTTCCTCACAGCGCCAGAGACCTGGGTTCAATTCCCGCCTCAGGCGACTGACTGTGTGGAGTTTGCACATTCTCCCCGTGTCTGCGTGGATTTCCTTCGGGTGCTCCAGTTTCCTCCCACAGTCCAAAAATGTGCAGGTCAGGTGAATTGGCCATGCTAAATTGCCCGTAGCGTTAGGTAAGGGGTAAATGTAAGGTAATGGGTCTGGGTGGGTTGTGCTCCGGCGGGTCAGTGTGGACTTATTGGGCCGAAGGGCCTGTTTCCACGCTGTGTAATCTAATCTAATCTAATCTTTAAAACACGTGTGATTTGCTGCTGGCTACATTCAACCAATTACACACACATGCTAATCATTTCAAGCCAGAGAGAACAATTAAGGACTTTTCTGATCTTGACAATGTACATAAAATTTATGAAACACAGATTTTCCATTCTTATAACATAACAGTTCACCAATTATTAAAAACAACGCTAAAATCATTCTAATAAGTGAGGTAAAATAAGTTCATGTCCATTGCTAACTGTACACACACTGTGTACACTGTCACGCATCTGTTGGCAATGGCACTGCCAAATTGTAAAACAACTGACCCGAAGACACCTAGCCTGCAAAGCAAATACCTTGACTTTAACAGGATTAGCCTTTAGGTAAGACATGTAAAGATAACCCTTACCTGCCGAATCTGGTCAATCCTGCTGCTGAAAGTTCGGAATGGTGACAGCGGGAACGACTGGAGATAGAGGGAGGGAGAGAAAACCAAAAGTCCGTCATTCAAAGTGCACATTGTATTACTAATTGGAAATTGACCTGAATAGTTAGAATTTACATAACAAGCTAAACTGTGGAATCTCTGTTCTGCAATGCAATTGTGAAGTGAAGTATGATTTGAACAGAAAACAGCCACAAGTGAACAGAGCAAAACAAATCAGGTAAGTTCTTTTCCTAGCTTCCTATGTATGTGATGTCTATGAACACATACCTATTCATAGTCATACAGCATGGAAACAGACCCTTCAGTCCAGCCAGTCTATGCTGATCATAATTCCAATCTAAAGTAGCCTCACCTGCCTGTGCATATCCCTTCAAACATTTCTTATTCATGAACTTATCTAAATGTCTTTTAAACATTGTAACTGTACCCACATCCAACACTTCATTCCACATACAAATGACAATATAAAAATAATTTCCCCCATGTCTTTTTTAAAATCTATCGCCTCTCACCTTAAAAATATGCCCGAGTCTTGAAATCCCCCACCCTACAGGAAAATAAAAAGAGACCAGCCATTCACCTTATCTATATCCTTCATTATTTTATAGACCTCTATATGGATGTTATGTTATGTTATGTTGCTTTTCCTGGTTTGGTTTTCCAGGCACTGTGGGACAAATCCTTCTTTTGCCTGTATTTTACAAGTATCCCAGCCAAATAAGGCCGTACATGCTAACTTTCATCAGTAACGTGAGTAACTTGGAAGTTATGTTCCCAGCAAGGTGTGGGTGATTGTTAACAGCCATTCCCTGTATTTAAACCTTTCTGTTCAGGGGGTACAGTTTAATGCTTCTGTAACAGATTTGACGGCTCTTTACCTGAAATATCAGATGGAGGGTATACCTCAGCACTGACAACTCATTTGGATACAATGCATTTAATGTCCCAAGTGATAACAGTGCGGTACATAAAATCTGACACGTATGGATAGTGAGCAAAAGTCTGGGTAAAGAGGTAAATTTTGAGAATGACTTAAGTGTGGGGGGGGATAATGAGCTGAATGAGTGTGGTCAAGCTCCCACCCACAGAACCAGGGATTTTTAGTTTTCAGCAGCAGTCGCTGCTGGGGGTCTTGAAGATGTGGAAGCTATTTTTTCCCTCAGTCAATTACAAAAGCTGTGACACTGGCTGCTGGAGTTGCATGTGAGAGAATCTGTTTTCTGAAACTGCCTTTTGCCAAGGGTGCATTTATGGGATGTTACTATATTGGAACTGCTTTTAAAGTTATTAAAAACTTTTTGAAATTTTTTATGAAAACAACTATATATAAAAAGAAAAACAAATGGATAGAGGTAGTACAACAGTGTCATATCACAATACTATTAATATAAACTACCTACTATTCTACCAGAATAAACATATCTACTTAACTTATACTAAACTTCAATCAAATTAAATAAAAGTTAAATTAAGTTGAATTCAAGTTAAATTAAATTACATTACTTTATTCTATTTCATTTACCGCACCTCCGTTGAAGCCCCAATCATTGTACCCATATTTTCCCAGCTTCCCCATCCCAGGGCCCCACGGGCTGCCCTATCCGACTCCCATGGCTATATCATGACCCTGATTAATAATAGATAAGTCTGTATCTATATAATTTAGAAAAGGCGACCATGTCTTACAAAACTGCTCCGTTTTGTGCTGCAACATACTTCTAAGGTAGTCTTGTGGAAGATGCTCCATCACCAGCCTGCACCATCCCACAAGACCTAAGTCCAAATCATTAAAATGTTCTTCCTCGCACAGTGCATAACTTCTTCCCATTTTCCCCCCCAAGAGAGGGCAAAGTTTGGCAACCCCATGTAGAAGAAATACTGGATTCACCTTGACTTCAATTCCTAGGATTCCCTTCAGCTCCCTTACAAAGGCACTCCAGTATCTGTGAATCTTGTATCTGGAGTATTAAGTGCAATCTGGTCTACTGCCTAAGGAAGGACATAGTTGCCACAGAAGGAATGCAGCAGATGTTCCCCAGGCCGATTTCTGGAATGATGGGACTATCCTATGAGGAGACTGGGCCTATATTCTCAGGAGTTTAGAAGAATGAAAGGCAATCTCACAGAAACTTACAGGTTACCTAAAAGGGATAGACAGGACATTTCGTCTGGCTGTGGGAGCACAGAGTAAAATACAAGTCACTTGAAACGGAGGTTAGGGAAACATTTACAGTCAGAGGGCTGTGGAAAATCAGTCATTGAGAATATTCAAGACAGAGGCTGATAGATTTCTAGATTCTAATAACATCAAGGGATACGGGGATAGCACAGGAATTTGATGTTGAGGTAGATGACCAGCCATGACCCAGAGCGGCAGAACAGACTCATGGGGCTGAATGGTCTAGTGCAGCGCCAGCACTCAAGCCTGCTCAGCTGTTTAGGGATATCAGCGACCTAATTCCAGAACCATGATTTTGTCTTTTTTACTTCAATTTGGCTAATAAAACACTCAGAAGAACTGACCCCGCTGCCCTGGACGCAACTTCCAAAAGGGGAACATTTTGCAGTGGTACAGGAAAAGGCAGAAGAATGTCATACTCCTGTTGAAAGTTGGCTATTACCTAAGGAGCTGAACATCCTCACCCCTGCTACGAGCATTAATGGTATGAAGTAGGGCATGGCTCACTGACATCCACGTCTTTATATACAAGGGTACTCAACTGGAATGATGCCAGGTCTGACAGTTTCTGAAACAGATGGAGTGGGGAGAAGAAGGGAAGAGCAGCACCAGCTCCAATAATCCTTGTAGATCCCTTGGTACCAGACACAAGGAAAGCATGGTCTGACTGGGATTAGCACACGGATGGGACAGAACAAAAAGAAAGATTTACATTTCCGTCATGTCTCTTATGACCTTGTGACCTCATGTGCCAAAGCACTTTACAACCAAAATGGTACAATTTCCTACGAAGCATAGTCATTGCTGCAGAGTACGAAAAGATAGCAAATGCTTGTTGGAGTTTAAACAAAGTTCTAAAATATCTGAGGACAAAAAGAGGTATGGCAAAGTGCCAACAAGTAATCAGCTCAGTTTACAGAACAGAAGTTTCAGAATATTACATCAGTTTAACTCAGTTGGTTAACATGCTGCTCTACAGCTCAAAGGACAGAAAAATTCCTAGAACCCAGTATTAAAGCCTCTCTGTGGCCTTGCCTCTGTATCCTCTTACAGAACAATGGGCGGCACAGTGGTTAGCACTGCTGCCTCACAGAGCCAGAGACCTGGGTTCAATTCCCGCCTTAGGCAACTGTCTGTGTGGAGTTTGCACATTCTCCCCGTGTCTGCGTGGGTTTCCTCCGGGTGCTCCGGTTTCCTCCCACAGTCCGAAAATGTGCAGGTCAGGTGAATTGGCCACGCTAAATTGCCCATAGTGTTAGGTGAAGGGGTAAATGTAGGGGAATGGGTCTGGGTGGGTTGCTCTTCGGAGGGTCGGTGTGAACTTGTTGGGCCAAAGGGCCTGTTTCCACACTGTTAAGTAATCTAATCTAGTAAGTAATCTGGTCTGTGAACTACACCTCAAACAGATTCCTCCATACCAAGCCTACTGTGTTTCTCCCACTCTCTTCACCTCATGCTGTCTTCAGTGGCTGAAGATCTAAATTCTGTCATTTATTGAGGAAAACATGCATTGAAACTGAATTTGACTAAACCTTCAGTCAGGTCCTCACATCTTCTTTTGCTCACAGCCAAATTTGTCTGTTAATTTTGCGAAACATCGTGGCATTGCCTTGCCTTTCTGGTACTACATAAATGTAGGTCGGGTCCTGTTGCTGGGTGAATCTCAAGTGGCACACTGTTAAGTTTATTGCTAATGGAACAGAAGCAGAATTATTCGGGAAAGTTAAGCCAAAGGAAGATTCCCTGGTTACTCTTTGAGTAGCTTATGGAGAAAAAAACCACAATGAGGTACACTCTGATTTGTCTGGAAGGGTAATTCCTAACTCCAAAATAACTTGGTAACTGTAATGATACACAGCTTGTGGCCTCTGCGAAAGAATGAGCAAACGGAGGTGGCCTCGCTTTACTCACCGAGCTTGGACAGCTGAGGTTTACTGAGGCACTGCTCCTCCGACAACGGAGCGACGTTGGCTGAAACACTGGAGAGGAGTCGCTACAAAACAAATTGAGACAGAGATTAGCCAGTGCCTCCACCAAGAACTCAAACACTGGGTCTTACTGTTTTCAGCATCAATGTACAGTTTGCCTGTTTTGGACCAGCCCGCTGCATTTCTTTTTCCACAAATATCAAGATGCATCACATACACGGCAACTGGATAGGTGCTTAAGCTAGGACAAATGTTCGGCACAACACTGTGGGCCGAAGGGCCTGTTCTGTGCTGTATTGTTTATGTTCTATAGACAGGAGGTGCAGGCAAAGAAACAAAGTGGGGAATACAATGCACAGTAAATGCTTCCCAGTTACCTGACTTTAACTAACATGTGCAATTGATATGGTGTGCCTATTATATTAAAAGCTTATACTGTTCAAATCTCAGGTATGTATTTCACAGCATGGAGGGATTGTTTCCAACAACGCTAATAGCAACAAAATCCAAACTCGAGTGTGCCAAATGTTTGCTCTCTTCCAGTAAAATCAGATGATGTGTATCTTTGGAAAATTCCTGAATGTTGTCACTATTGTCAATAATATTGATCATCAATTTCAAGTTACGATCCTCATGCATTTCATTTCGTAATCTAAGAATGCGTGACCTGTTGTATAATCTCACAACCAGGGGCCATGTTTGGACCACCCAAACTCGGAGACACGCCGAGTCACAAAGTCAAGGTTCGACATGCAAGGTCATGTGCTTCAGCTTCCACAACGCATACCATTTGTTGTATGTAACCCCTGGAGTAGGACCGCTCAGTCAATACATGTTCCTGCCAGTTACTGACACTAACTCATAGTGTTTGGTTCATACTACAGTGCAACACTAGGTACAAGTCAAGCAGGTGCAAGTTTTGGACTCAGTGTATGGAGATGTATTAGGCCAGGTACAGACTGCTGCTGTTGGTGAAACACTTCAGACAAGAATCCAGCTCCAGATTTCTATCCCCCGTAGGAATAACGGGTGAGGAACAGGACAGGGTGACATTGGATTTGCAGCGCCTGTGGTTAATAGCCCATTAACACTCACCGTTTAGGCTCACACATGAAGAACGACCAGGGAACCACTCGTTCGTAGATTGTACCTGGGAAAGAGACAACGCCTTCCAAAACACAAAAAGCCAACACAGGCTCTTCTCCACGTCTCCGCTATAGACAGAATCATACTAACTGCTGCTGCTGTATGTGCAGCCAGTACTGAATGTTCCAAACACGGATGCCTCCTGATTGGAATCCAAGATGATGGCAGTCTGCCTGATTTCCAATCAGATTGCTCACCAACAATCCTGGATCTGGCATGAGCCAAGATCACTTCCAGTGGAGGGGGGGGGTGGAGTGATCAGTAATGCCAAGTCCAGAATGACAA